>NW_017618916.1:122500-130000 GCF_001879475.1 Ipomoea nil | reverse complement strand
CCTTTTACTCTTTATTGATTATCTTTTTTATTTATCTGTTTATTTATTTGATGGAGGGCCGTCGTTCTCTATATCCTAAACTGTTTCCTTTAGACGATCATATTGATATATTACTTTTTGAAAACCCAATTTTTGAACCGCAAGAAATATTACTTTTTGAAAACCCAATTTTTGAATCGCAAGAAACAACTACAATCATAAATGCACTTCATCCACTCTCTTGGGTTGATAATCAAAATGGTTTTCAACTAAACCACTCTAATTTTTATTGTGTTAATAATCAAAATGATTTTCAATCAGTTGACCCATCCCAACTTGAACAACCATCTTTGGAGGATACTTTACAAAATTTCATACAGGTTTGTAATGTTCCAGTCCAACCTAAAGAAGAATCTTTGGAAGATACCCTGCAGAATTATATACAGGTTTGCAATAGGCAGCACGAATCAGATGAACAACGATTCCAACAACTTGAAGCTTCTTTGAGAAAACTAGAGGTACAAGTAGGAAAAATTGCTAAAGCTTTGCAAGGGCATGTGCCAGGTAAGTTACCTAGTCAACTTGAGGAAGATAAGGCTATGGGAAGTGGTGAAATAATTGAAAACGAGTTAATAGATAATACCACTTCTAAACAAACTGAAATAACTGAAAATTTGCACAATGATGTTGATGATATTATTGTTGAAAATGATGAGCCCCAATTGCATAAATATGATAATCGTTATGTGCTCCCAATCCCTGTTGATGAAAACTTTGAAAACACTAAAGCTGTGCAAAATGAAGATTTTGAGGTAGTGGAGCCCTATGTACCACCCGAGCCTTATGTGTCCCCGATTCCATTTCCAAATAGGCTCAAAAGTTGTGTTTCTCAAACGCTACAAAAAGACTTGCCCCCAATCCCTTTTGACGCTCAAGCAGGAAAATTGACCAAAAATGTACTTAATGAAACTGCTGAGGTTCCCATTTTTACATCTATGTATTTGCCTAATAGCTCTAACCAAGTTTTTGCAGTTAAGGGATTGGATCTTGCACAAAAAAATCAGTTGAAGTTCAATAAACTCCGAAAGGAGAATCTTTTAAATGACATTGATAATAACGCATTTTATTCACTTTATTCACAAGCTGCAGGGCCATATGAGAATTGCACAAATAAAAAATCTAATAAGGGAGGACTTTCTTTACTTTCTTTTCTTTCCTCTCACAACATTGGGGACAATGTTAAAAATAAGTGTGGGGAAGGGGTTTTACCCACAAATCACAAAAAATTTCAAATTTTCAAATTTTTTAATTTTCTTATGTATATTTTCTTACACCTTTTCATTTTAAAATTCTAACATTAGTTGAGCTTTACCCTTATGAGACTTTTAAATAATCGGTGATAGAAATAATGCAGGTTTTTGTCAGCTCTTAGTGTGTATATTACATGTTGCTAGTTGTTAATTTCTTTATTTTTATATCTTGAATTACTTAGTCAAAAACAAAAAAAAAAAAAATGAAAAAAATAGAATTTGAAATCACAAATACCCTTATGTGTCCCATACAATTTCTTTAGTAGTTTATATGCATCTTTCACTCTATTTTACATTTTTTTCAAATCCTTAAATAATTCTTGAGTGCTATAAATTGTGGTGTAGTGTGTTGGTTCAAGGATCATCTTTATGGCATAAGTAAAGTGAAAAAAAAGATTAAATAAAAAAAATTATTTTGAAAAATAATAATAAATGAGAGTGTTTTATTTATTTATTTATATTGTTTGCAATAAATAAGAGATTCTACTCCGCTGAATCAACCACATATACACATGTATAATAAATAAATCAATAAGTGTCGTGGTCTGGTTTATGAGTACACACAAAATTGAAAACCCAAACAAGTCTGGCGTAAAATGGCGAGGTTTTTGGGAAAGTTCTCTTTGGAAAAAGTCAAAATAGAAAAATAATGAGTGAACTTTGAAAGACACGAGCATTCGTATTTTAATTTTAATAAATGTCTCGATCCTTGTTTCCTTCATGTTTTGCACCTGCATTGTGATAGATGTTTTCGAATTTTGTTTAGGTTGAATTTGGTGAAATTTTCATATTTTTCTACTGAGTTTTTGTATAGTTCATATAAGGGGTGTCAGCACACGAGCACATGTTTTATATTTATTTTAGTTGTTAAAGTTTTTAATTCCTAGTCGACTGTTTTATGCACTCTTTGAGTTGACACTAACCTTGCATTGAGATAAATAAATTTGAAAGCCTATTCGGGTAAAGCTCAATTTAATGTTTGATTTTAGTTTTTAATTTCTTTATCTTTTCATTTTAACAATGTCTTTGCTTGAGGACAAGCAAATAAATAAGTGTGGGGAGATTTAATAAACATTATTTTTGTTGTTATTTTAAATAACTTTTTATAGTTAATTTGCAATAATTAATTAATTTTGTATTTCTTTTGATTTATTATTGTTATTAGTAGCTTTGATAATGTTATTCAATTTTAGGTCGTTTTGATTATTAAATTTGTTTTATTATTTGAATTCTGTCAGTCCAATAATTCATTAATTCTATTTAATAATAATAATTAATTAATTTTAGTAGTACATGATCAGTAGGAGTTTAATAAGTGTAGACCAGTTAAATGTGGACTCTAATAGTCTAATTTATTTAAGCTTTTGTTTTTATTTAGACTTACTGTTTAATTTCTCATAAGATTTAATTAGATAGAATTAGTCTGCGTCAACACCTCGCGAGAAAGAAGATCGCAGGCTTTGATCGGTAAGGATGGAGAAGCGTGAAACTTGGAGAAGAATCGGGCGACAAACAGCTTTGCAGTGCGGACTTCCTTTCATCTAGATCAATAGCTATGCAGACTAGGAAAAGATTGTTCATCAAGTACTATAAATAGAGCCATGGGATAGGAGGAAAGGATCATCAAATTTGCCCCGGACCAATTCCGGAGGCGGTGGCTATTTCTGATGTTCGGCGAATTCCTTTGAACAACTAGCTTCGATTTTCGACAGTGACCCTGGAGTTAAAGAAATTATTCGGCGCGGCAGATTCACGACGACGGTGGTAGTCTCGACTAGCACTTATTAATTCGGCAGCAATATTAGCATAAGCAGTTCTTTTTCTATTCCTTTAATTGTCTTACTTTTGATTTGGTAGCAAATAAATTCATTTGATTTAAATTTCTCCATGCAGCACCTTGTTAATTGGCATACGCAATTCTCCCTTTTCCTTCCAGTACTTTGCTATTCTTTTGCCTTACAGAATGTTGCTTTGTTTATTTCCACATTTCATTTGCTATTGATTTATGAAAACGCATGAATTTTAATTGGGGAGCTCAAACTTTGAATTTATTGCTAGTTCATTTTCCAAGGATTTGATTTTCATGCTTAGCTTAATTATTATTGGGTATTCTGGTTCTCAGTAAACCTTTTTTTTAGCTTCCTGAATTTCATTTGAGTTTAGCTTTATTATTGGTATTTATTTCTAGTGCTTTAATGCGTAGTATATTTGCAAACAAATAATTCTCGGAGTACGAGTTATCGATCCACAGGGAAGTGGTTGTATCAAGCACTAGTTACTAACTTATTCATTAGAGCTAATCCTAACAATTACTTAGATGATTGATTGGCATAAAATAAATAAAATAAAACAGAGGTTCAGGATTTTGAAGATAATTAGAAAGAAGTTGAGATTAATGGGATTCAAGTATTTAATCACCTAGTGCCAATTATCGTTTGCAATATTTAGTTTGGAATTAAGATTTGTGTGGGAATGCAAAGTGGAATCGAATTACTCCCGTAATCTCTATTCCTAGTGAATTTCCACTCCCATGGCTTAAACACCCAATAAGATCAAAGATCAGCATTCAATTATTCCTAATTACTACCATCTCCCGATTGGCAACAATCTAGAATAAACTTCCCCTAATAAGTTCCCCTTTCCCAAGGACCAACCATTAGGTGCAATTGTGTGTGCCCTAATTTATGCCCCAACTCCCATTGGTGACACAAACATGGCTATGAAGCTAGTAACTATGGCCATTAATTACAAGCATCAAACAATATTATCACGATTGCAACACAAGTATTAAACCCAAATAATAATATATTAAAGAAACTGAGAGCTCAGGCACATAGGTTCATAAACACTTTTACCCAAGAATCTCTAAAGAATTTAGCCAAGCATGACTAAATTATACATAGCAAATATAAATAAAGAATTACAAATCATCAAAAGAGTACAAGAATTAACCAGACGATTTTCCCAAATCTCCCTAGTCTTCTTCTTGCTTTTCAAGACAACTTGTGGCTCTTGATTTCTCTCCTTCTTGTCTCCAAGAATCTCTGAATTCTCTCCGTCTCCCCGTGCTCCCATTAGGGTTGAGGAAGGAGGGATTTTATAGTGGGTACAAAGTTGAGATGAAATAGGAATCTTGTACCAAATTGGACTCAAATTCTAATTCCTATATTTAAATAAAGAAATTGTCGTCTTTAATGATATTTAGAATTTGGAAGATTCCTTAAATTGCTAACTTTTAATATGGAGATATGAGCCTTGAAATCCGCGCAATTGATATTAGGAAAAGAGATCTCGCGCTTGTATTGAATTTTGCCCAGCTGCGCCACTTTAAGCGTCTGTTTTTTTATCCGCGCCACTTAGGCGTCTGTTTTTATCCCAGAAACAGACGCATATTCGACGCGTCGAGAATTTTCTCGACGCATCGAGACTTCCTGCGCGCGAATTGATTAGCTACTGGAAAATTTCGACGTTGGCTCGACGCGTCGAATCCACTGGGCCCCGAACTCATCCAAAATTGCTCCAAACTCATCCTTGAACTCCCCTTGGTCATATCTTTGACCTAAAATGGTTCAAAAACACTAACAAACACCGTAAAATATTCAAAACAAGTGCGAACCATAATTAAATGATAATAGCAAGGAAAACATGTATTAAATAAGCAAAATTAAAGAACTTAGTTACTTGATGATTCAAAATAACCATAAAAACAAGCACAGATGTGATAACATCACCCCCTCACACTTAAGCTTTTGCTTGTCCTCAAGCAAAACTAAGGAATAAAATCATAAGTCAAAACATACAAATTACTCATGCTCTCTCTTGCACAACCTTTCAAACCACTAACCAACTTGCTACAAAACAACAAGCTTCAAGAATCAAATTAGTTTGGCACATAAGAGACCCATTTCCAAGCCAATAACTAAGCACCAAGAATTTAAAGCATGTGAGGATCAAATGTGCACAAATACTCAGTTGAGATTATGCAAGATACGGTTCATGAATGAGATCCCTTAGGCTTGCCTTTCATACTTCCTTTGATCAAATCTAAGAATGCATGCTAAGATCAAATAGGACTTTATTTAGCTTGTAATGGGGCTACGAGTGATGGCTAACAAAGAAGTGGTATGGAAAAATTAATCGAAAAGAGAGAATGTCGCAATTTATCTAAACTTTTCAAGATTTGGAAGAGATGAGATGATCATAATTTCAAGGAGCAAATTTCTTTTAAGAACTTAGCAACTTTTGGTAAAGTGGGGATCCAAACTCAAAAACTTTCAAACTTTCTCCTTTTTTTTTTTTTTCTCATTCTTTTCTTTGTCTTTGGACTTCTTTGGGATATAGCAAGATAACTTTAATCCAAACTTTCATGACCTCCACACTTGAGCATTTGTAACACTGGCTGCTTTTTTTTTTTTTTTTTCGTAGCACAACTCCATAAAACTCTTCATACGGAAAAGATAAAGATAAAAGTTTCATTCTCTCAAGGGTGGAAGGGAAATATTTGGCCACGGGCTAAGGGTTATAATAATGGGGTAAATCAAAGAAAAACAATCACAAAGAGGGGATAAGTGCTTAGCACTTATTTGAACAAACAAAAGGCACAATGGGGACACGAAGGATAAAAATATATATAGGGACAGGTTTAAAGGCTATGGCTAAACAAAAATGGCCTAAATCACTTCAAAACATGCAAAACTTAGACATCACTTAGGGAGTAATGAGGCAAGTTCTAGCAAAACACCCATGACCGGAATCTCACATAAGCCATCACTAGCAATGCAAAACACAAGATCAAGAACTAATCCAATTATTAAGTGGTTAACAAAGCTATTGGCAAGAGAATAGATCAAATATGTGTTACACCTCAAATCATCCATCACAAATTGAGATGCAGCAAGCACCACTAAAACAAACCACAAACCAACAAGAGAGAATAATTGTAACTGCATGCTAAGACAAGTAGTTTATTCACCAAAAATAGCATATGAGTCATCCAAGCAAAAGCAAAAATTTTAAAAAATTAGAAATATCCCCAAATTAATGATTCCTCCCCCTCACACTTAAAACTTTGCATCATCCCTGATGCAAAATAAAAGAAAAGTAGAACAAGAGAAAAGAGAAAAGCAAGAAGCAATAAAATAACCACGAACTAGAAAATAATAAAACTAAATAAGACGAAACTAGAAAGCAATAAATAAATATGGAAAGTAATAAAAGATAACATGGGGTGCCTCCCGTGAAGCGCTAAATTTAACGTCGTTAGCTCGACGTTACCTCTCTAGCCATCAAGTGATTGGAGAAGAAAAATCCCCTTCTTTCCATCAACTTTCTCTTCCAAGTATTTCTTCAAGTGGTGTCCATTTATAAACTCTCTTAAGCTCGATCCCTTCACGTCATCATGTAAGGAACCACATTTGCCCGAATCAAGAATTATGCCTCCATTCTCTTTTCCTTCTTTTTCAACACTCTTTTGTTCAACAAGTAATGAGAGTCTCGGATCATTCACATGAACCAACAAGTATTGGGAATCATTGGATATATAGATAGGCAAATGTGTGCCATTATCCTTAAGAACTCCAATGCCTCCCAAATTCAAAATTTCTCTGAAGTTCTCTCCAAGGGAAGTGTTCTCCATTGGTGGGACATCCTCATTCAAATCATGTGCTCCATTAAGAACTTCCTCATCTAATGGGCAACTCTCTATATGTTCCTTGCCATCATTACCTTGCAACTCTACATTTTCCTCCCAGCTTGGTGTCTCCATCTCAATGCATTTATCAAATATTTTTTCATCTTCCTTTCTAAGATCCTCATCATCCTTTTTATTTCTCTCAACTTCATGACCTTCATTTGGCAAGAGCAACTCTTCTAGAACCTCTCCATTAAATGAATCTTGAAGTGGCTCTTGAATTGTCAAATCTTGCTGTCGAGCCATCATGTGATCGAGTCGAGCATTCATGCGATCAAGTTGAGCCTTCATGTGATCTTGTAACTCCAGATATTTCGAGCACAATTGCATTACCTTGGTCTCTTTGGACTTCATCTCAATTATTTGGTCAAGTGATTGACAATCTTGTTGAAACTCTTGGTACGGAAACTCTTGAGCTCGCCCTTGATACTTGTAATTGGGATCCATGATAAAGCAATTTTCCACCTCATGAGATCCACCACATATCATGCACCGTGAGGGTTGTGGAGTAGGTGGTGTGCA
>NW_017618916.1:0-115000 GCF_001879475.1 Ipomoea nil | reverse complement strand
GGCCCAACGGATAAGTGGGCTAACCTCATTGGTTAGACTCTCGGTGGTCGGCCTCAAAACATAGGTGGGCTGACCGCCCAAGGTCTGAACGCTAAGTGGTCGGCCCAACGGATAAGTGGGCTAACCTCCTTGGTTAGACTGTCGGTGGTCGGCCTCAAAACTATGTGGGCTGACCGCCCAAGGTCCGAACGCTAAGTGGTTGGCCCAACAGATAAGTGGGCTGACCTCCTTGGTTAGACTCTCGACAGTAGGCCTTAAACCGAGTGGACTATCCTTCCTGATTTTAAAACTCGTGGGCTTACTTCATCACAGGCCGGGTCATGGCGCCCCGAGCCCACACGTTGCGACTCGTCCGGACACAAAACCCTACGCCCTACTTTTTGCCATTTGGGTAAAACCCTAAACGTCTCTTCCAAGCTGTTGTTCCGTCTTCCGAGACGTATTAAATTCCCTTGTACCATCAGGTCACTTCACATCAACCGTCACCTTCCCCTCACCGTTGGATCTCAGCCACGTGTCCCCATTTGAGGCCTTCTTCCCTTTTTTACAAAACTCCTTTCCCTCCAACGATCTTTATTCATTTTTACCATCTTCAGCTCTCCCTTTACTCTTCTTCACACTCTAGCTTCTCCGACGTCTTTTTGAGATTTTCCTCCGTCCAACCCCCGACGTGCTTCTCAGGTTGGTGCCTCCTTCCTTTTTACTATGTCTTCCCCTTCTCATTCTTCCTCTCTCCGCGTAGAGGGGCTTCGTCTAGCCCACATTCCCATTCTTCTTCTTAACCTGGTCCTCGTAACGAGGAGGCTGCCACCCCATTGAGTCCGGCTCCGCTTACGACGGTTGCCGCCCTTCTCGACGATGTCTGTCGGGCTCCCGGTGTTTTGGAGCCTTTGGACCTTCCCATCAAATGTTTCTCACAAATGGAGGAACAAGATTATGAAACCACCCGTTTCCTCATGGGTGCATCGGCGGAGATTATAAATCCTGGGGATCGCGACGTCTTTGACCCGCTGGAGGGCTTTGTGGGGATCCATTTACACTCTGTCTGTTTCGGTTTTCGAGTCCTGCCTCATCCTTTCCTTTCACTTTTCTTCCGCTATTTCAACTCTGTTCTTGGGCAACTTGTTCCAAATTCCCACCGACTCCTCGTATGCATGCTTCCTGACCCTCTGTCATTGGACGGGATATGAACCTACTATAGACCTGTTTCGGTGAATATACGTCGTGGCCAAAGTCAGTCCTCATTCTCGGGGTTTCGTTCAAGTATCCCATCGTGCGGGCTACATATTGTTCAAGATTCGGTAAAAAATTAGAAGCCCTAATTTTTCTTCGTCCGGCCTACTCCTCCTCTTTGTCCCTTCGATTTTCCTACCGCGTGGCCCTCCACCCTCTTTAAGTTGAACACTCGGCGACCTCGCTACATTGCCGAGGTGATTAGGGCTTCCGACACCTTGAAGGAGCTGGAGCCTATGTGCGTATTCTTTTGGTCTCGCCTGCGTGCCTTGGAAAAAGCGGGCCTTCTACCTGCTAGGGCGGCCACCACAGGTAGCTTGAAGCAACCCTTCCTTGCCTATATCTTCCCACGATGCTTTAATTGACCTCTTTTCCATTTTCTTTGCGCAGGTAACCACGACTCGGCCTCTGACACCTCTTTTGACGAGGCCGACCCCGACGTTCCCATGGACTGCCGTGCAGCCAAGTTGCGCCGCCGAGTCGTTAATCGCTCAATCAGTACCCCTCAAGCTTCGACTTCACTTCTTCCTGCCGCTCCTATCGTTGTTCGTCCACGACCGTCTTCCTCCGAACCGCTGGTCGACCTCTCGACTTCTCCCGAGGCTTTTCCGACTCGTACTCCGACTCTTTCTGCGACGAGTCCCAGCTCGAAACGACCCATGGAGTCGTCCGAGGCACCTCACCCTAAGAAGATTTGCCTGGGTCTTGATTTCGACCCCGACTCGCAGATATGGAAGGGAGTTTTTCCTGTCAAGTCCTGGGCGGAGACTGTGATTTTCTCCAAAGACGCCGAGTCAGCCGCAAGCTCTCAGAGGATTCGCTTCTTGAAGGCTCCATTCTTCACTCCTACCCGGTAAGCCAATCTTATGAACTTCTTCTTTTGATCTTTCCATATACACTTCTGACACTTCTTCCTTCTTTTTAGAATATTTCCTTTGAGTTAGAACTAAGGAAACGGATACAAACTCTGAAGGCCAGCGCCGTAGCCCTTCACTCCCGAATCCTCTAAGAGCGTGAGGGCCGAGTGCAGGACCAGGACGCTTTCACTAAGGAGAAGGAGGACTTTCTGGAGGAGAAGGGAAAGCAGTCGGCTGAAATCTCCAAGCTGACCCAGCTTCTCGAGGAGGAGAAGAAGAAGGTGGATGCTGCCGTGTCCGACTACAAGGGGTTGGCTGCGTTCAAGGTGGATGCCCTCGCTGAAGCACATGCCCACTTGGAAGAGCTCGGGAAGAAGTGGTTGACGACGCCTGCGGGCGACAACTACCTGGTCGAGCTGGGCGAGCGTGACTATCTCCTCGGCTACAGATATGCTCAGCACAAGCTTTATGACGCTTTGCTGTCTCGCAACTCTTCCTTTACCCCTGAGGGCTGGGGTCTAGAGCCACGCGTAGCTTCTCCTCAAGGGCCCGCGACTACTGAAGCTAACACCCCTCAAATTGCGCAGGTTCAAGTTATCACTGAGGTCGCCAGCACGGCTTTGCCGGTGGACGAATCCATCGGTCAGGAGGAGTAGTTGACCGGCGAGGCGCTTCATCAATTAGAGGTACCTTCTTCCACTCTCTCTACTAGACCATCGGTGGGTGAGAAAAATGAAGGCCCTGACCATGCCGCTGTCGCGTCCCCCTCTACTTAATAGTTTTTATCTGCTTTCCTTTCTTCTCTTTTTTTTTTTTTTTTTTTTTTTTTTTGGAACTTGCTTATATAAGAACGCATTTTCGATTATCGTCTGATTTGTCTTTACTCACTCGAATGCCCCTTTTTTCTTGACTTCCAAACTTTTAAGGGTCAAGACCCTTCCGCTCCATGCGCGAGTCCTTTATTAGGGACGCCCTTCGAGTCTTCCCCGACTCGACCGAGTCCCTCAGTCGAGGCGTCTCTTAGCTGTAGCTTTTCTTTCTCAGAAACTTCTAAGGGTTTGGACCCTAGTTTCTATCTTTACTCGCCTGAGTCCCTCAGTTGAGGCGACTCTCGGCTGTAGCTTTTCTTTCTCAAATACTTCTAAGGGTTTGGACCTTGGTTTCTTTCTTTACTCGCTAGAGTCCCTTAGTCGAGGCAACTCTCGGCTGTAGCTTTTCTTAAAATTTTCTAAGGGTCTGGACCCTTGCCTATTTTTTATTTTATTTTATTTTATTTTATTTTTTTTTATTGGTGTGAGCGGAGCTCGCCCTGAGCTATCCCTCGGGATCCGTGGTGAACCCCATTCGGCCTACTGAGCGATCCTTCACCGATTACGTGTCGGCCAACTCCGTGTCCGTCGCGTGTTAGCCGACTCCACGACTACTGCGTGTTGGTCGACTCCGTGACTATGGAGTGTCAGCCAACTCTACAGTTTGCGCTTGAGATTCGCTTTTCGTACCACTCGGCCTATTCTGCGAGCCCTCCTCGACCTGTCTGAGCCCCTCAGTCGAGGCGGATCTCGACCGTAGTCTTATTACTAAAGAACTTTCACATGCCCGAGTCCCTCAGTCGAGGTGGCTCTCGGCGGTGATCCTTTCTGAAATTTTCTAAGGGTTTGGACCCTTGCACTTCTTCTCTTTTTTTTTTTTTTGTTAGATGGCCCTCTAGTCTTCTCTATAGGGAATCAACAGCATTCAAAGTAAACGCGCGACATCCTTTATTAAAATTTCAAAAAGGGCAGGGGTACACTAGAATCTAACCTTTTACTGGTAGTATTTCTCTAAGTGAACCGCGTTCCAAGTTCGATCAATGAGCCTTCCCTCCAACGTCTCCAGCTTATTAGTGCCTGCCTGGACAATTGCCGCAACTCGGTATGGGCCTTCCCATTTGATTGCAAACTTGTCCCCTTCAGTCGGTCAGCTAGCTTGCCTATCTCTCAAGACCAGGTCCCCTACTTGGAACTGTCGGATCCGAGTCCGTTTGTCCCGGTATCTCTTGACGGATTGTTGATACTCCATCCTTGCATGTGCCGTCTCTCTTCTTTCTTCCAAAAAATTCTTCTCGATCTGAAGGTTTTCCTCATTCTCTTCGTCCGAGTAGTGGAGGACTCGGTGCATGGGTTCTACGACTTCCAACGAGACCTTGCCTCAAAACCATAGGCCAGCGAGAAAGGACTCTCGCCCGTGGCCCGCCTTTGAGTGGTCCGATATGCCCACAACACTTGGTCCAATTCGCTAGCCCAATTTCCTCTGATGTCTTCTAGCTTTTTCCGAATGCCATCCACGATGGTGAGATTCATGTTTTCTACTTGTCCGTTGGCTTGGGGGTAAGCCCTGACACCTTAGTGTGCCGAATCCCATGCCGCTGACAGGACTCGGCGAAGGGTCGGCAATCAAACTGTCGGCCGTTATCGCTGACTATATGCTCGGGAAGTCCGAAGCGACAGATTACTTTCTTCCACATGAATCGTCGACACTGATATTCGGTAATCGTGACCAACGATTCGGCCTCCACCCACTTAGTGAAATAATCGATGACCACCACGCAAAATCTAAGTCGGCCTAGTGCCACTGGTAGAGGTCCCAGAAGATCGATCCCCCGCTCAGCAAAGGGGGTGGCAGTCGTGAAAACGTAGCGGGTCGGGTATCCTTTCAAGCAAAGGCTTGACACACGGTACATTTTGCTACCCAGTCTACGCAATCTCTCATCATGGCGGGCTAGTAGTACCCTTGGAAGACCTGCTTCCGAGCAAGGGTATGACCTCCTTGATGTGTCGCGCATATTCCTCAATGTGCCTCTTCCATTATTCTTTCCGCCTCTGGTTGTAATAAACATCTCAAGAGAAGTCCTCCGAATGACTTTTTATAAAGCCGGCCGTCTATTATATCGAAGGAAGGGGCTTTCCTCCGAACTCAGGCGACGACGGTCGGGTCTTTAGGTAACTCGTCCTTTTCCTTGTATCTTAGGATATCTTCGATCCAGAACATCTCAGGGTTATCTTGCCGGTTCTAGTCTCCGATCATTATTTGTTGAATCTCTTCGCTCGGCTCGTCGATACTTGGCTGGTGAATTTCTTCCTTCTAACATATCTTTATCAAATGATCGAGTATCCCGCCAAGGGCTATTTTAGACAGAATGTCAGCTTCCGTATTCTCCATTCTTGGGATATGCTCAACTTCGTACGCCGAAAGTCTCCGCAGGAGTCCCTCAGTCTTCTCCTTATATCGCAATAGACGATCGCTTTTTACTTCACAAGTCCCGGTGATTTGTCCTACCACGAGACGAGAGTCCGTCTTGACACGTATCCGCGTGACTCCCAACGCTTCGGCTTGTCTTAGCCCTCCTAACACGGCTTCGTACTCTGCCTCACTGTTAGACGCCTTAAACTGGTATTCCAAGGCATAGTATAACCGAAAACCCTCGGGGGTAGTCAGCATGACTCCTCCTCCGCAATGCTGACTGCTAGCCGCTCCGTCTGCGTGTAATTCCCACAACTCGCTTTCGCTGTTCACTAAGAAGGGTACCTTTTCCACCTCTCGGGTAGTGCATTCGACTATGAAGTCGACTAATGCTTGCTCTTTAATGGAGGGGCGAGGGTGATACTTGATTCCATACTATGTCAACTCCACGGCCCACTTTACCAATCAGCTTGAGGATGTCGGATTTCGCAACACTCCTCCTAAAGGCTGATCGGTCAGAACTCGAGCCGTATGGGCTTAGAAATAGGGAGCCAGTTTTCGCACGGTGATTACTAATGTAACACCCCAAAATTTTGAATCTTTTTAAAGCTTATATAATAAAGGTGAAATCTCATTAAATCCCAAAATCAACATAAGAGTGCGGGGTGCTATACCACATCTGAGCTGGAGAGCTCAAATGCACAGGCTAAACTAACTAAACAACCTCAAAGCAATGTCAATACATAATCATGGCACGCAGGCCGAAAGAGAAACTAACTAATCTACGCCCGGATCTCTAGCGCGCTCCGGTGTCTACTCATCTGTGCCTGAAAGCCAAATATATCTGTTCATCGAATGATGCAGGTAACCCACTCCAACGCGTTGAAATACCATATATATATATATATATATATATATATATACGAAAACCATTTCGAAGCAGGAAGAGATACTTAGGGGACTCTAGCTTTAAAACCAGGGATAGACTCGGCAAATAGGGATGATCACATTCAATCATGATAAACCGTTATACAGAGACAACATCATAAAGAACATGTATCTAAGGTCACAGTTTACTTTCAAATTATCATCATTAATTAATCATTCAAATCATCATTCAGATCATCATTCAAATCATCATTTAGATCATCATTCAAATCATCATTCAAATCATCATTCAGATCATCATTCAAATCATCATTCAGATCATCATTCAAATCACACAAGCACACCTTGGTGGCGCCACGGGACCAATCTCATGCCCCGAACATGAGGGTTAGTGCGTATAGCACTAACATGGCCCCGCAGCACCCTACCTCATACCGCAGCATGAAGGGGTTGATCGCAACCAACCGTACAGACCGCCGAAAGCTCGACGACGGATCACAGCCCTACACACCGCTGACGCGCTCAGTCGGTGGACTGTGATCCTCTTTTGGGGACTATGACCCTACACACCGTTGATGAGCACAGTCGGTGGATCGTAGTGGATCAAGCCCTACACATCGCTGAGGGACTCAGTCGGTGGGCGAAGATCCTCGGAGACTACGACCCTACACACCATAGCCCTACACACTGCCTGATCACTCATTCGGTGGACTATGGTCTTCCTCAGGCTGGTGGCCCTACACACCGCTGGCGCATCCAGTCAGTGGATCATCCGCACACGAGGCCCGTGGGCTGTAGCCCAAGAAGTGAATCACTGACCGCAGCCAGAAAAATGAACCGCAGCTCATGTAAAACGTTTGATCGCAACCAAACAGTGGACCACAGCCCTATATAATATTTATATACCTGACCGATCGCAACCGGCCTGGTTAACAGTTGGTATGGTTCTCAACCCATCCAACTGCCCGTATAGCCAATTTGATCGCAACCAAATTGGGGAATCATGCATCACATAACACATCGTAACACATATTAGCACATTGGGAAGGGAGAGGTGTATAAATAAACTTACGTGTGATCATTCACATACTAAGAGTAGCCCTAAGGGGTTCATGCATTCTTCTCCTAGGCCAACGGGTTACCGATTCACTAGCATGCAATTCCTAAGACTCTTTTATCCTACGAATGGCACTCGAAACATCAAACTAGACTCAGGCATGACAAATGGGGTCCGTTGGGACACCACGGGAAATGGGGGACATCAAACGGGGAAGCCGAGGACACGGGGTGGGTGACGGACCAGAGGGTAGCCGGTGGGTGGGGGTCACCCGCCGGCGACAAATTACCGGGCAGCGGGTGCCCGGCGGGCTGACGCCTGCCCACTGGCTGCCCGTTGCCTGGCGGTGTCTCCTTGGGTAGCGGGTAGGTGGTGGGTCCCCCTACCCCCCACTGACTCTTTAATAAATTAAACGTCCCAGGATCCTTTGTGGAACCCGAAACCATGCTTAGACACTTTTAAACGCAAATAACGACAACACATAAACAATTAACGGATCAAAAGCAACAATCACATAGAACATGACCTATCATGACTCCTAGACATAATCAACACCCGAACATATGAATTCCCACCCAAATATACCAAGAATATCACAGCACGAAATTCACGATTCAACCTAGGGCTCTAATCATATTTAAATCACAAAATTATTCTTTATCTTTAAAATCAAGAACATCAAGATTTATCAAGAATCAACACACAATTATCAAGATCCTCTTATAATCACCAAGATCATCAAGATCACCCATAAAATCATCACAACAATTATCAAGATCATATCACAATTATCATAGAAGATTTCACCAAGACACAAGTATAGAATAGGGAGCCAAAGATGGAGATTATAGCAAGAAAAATAGGTTTTGTTGAGACATGGGCTACCTCTTAGCCTTAATTAATTTCCTTGGCTATGAAGGGTCTTTCTTTAAGATTTCTTCTTTCTTGATTTTTCCTATGGGAATTCTTGGGAATTCTTGTGTGGTGAGAGTTTATTGTGGTGTGGGTTCTAGGTGCCTCTTATGTCCCTATTTATATACCTAAGAGTCCTAATTAGGGTCTAAATGGTATGGGCTTGCCACTTCTATTCCTTATAAGATTAAGGAGTTGGTTTTAGGGATAACGGTCCATGGACTATGGTGGACCCCTTTTTAGTTAATTAATGGATTTTAATTCTCTTTTTAGGGTGAGTAATTAATTAATTAATTTGGTTTTAGGGGTCGTAACACGGGGTGTTACACTCTCCCCCCCTTACAAGAGGCTTCGTCCCCGAAGCCGATGCATGGATCCATTCTTTCACCCTTGGACGTCAAGTATTTTGGCCTCCTGATTAGGAACATGGCCTCCACGTGTTGTCTTTTGCTGGGGTAGATTGGATCTCTGGTGAAGTGGTGATTTGGAAAGTTTGGGTCTACCTTGGTTCCCTGCTCCCGAGCTAGATGCCCTGCGAGTGCCCAATATGGTCTCGATTGCTGCTACCCTTTGGTCCAAAGCGCGTGTCGCGCGGATTAGGGACGAGAACCCTTCGTCCATGATTTGGTTTTGCCGGGTGAGCTGTGCGAGGATGCGCTCGTTGACGGACTCTTCATTTTGGCCCCTTGGGTTTCATCTTGCTCGTGTGGGTGCCGGTGGATTAGGCTCGCTATCCTCTTCCTGTTCTTCATTTCCCTCTAGTCCCCCACAATCTTGCATTTCCCGTTTAAGTTTCTTGTTGGAGATATCCTGTTGATCAACCAATTCTCTTCTCTCCTCCTCGGGTTTAAGGCAAATCTCATCGAGGGTGATGTACTGTCCCGTTTCGGTGTAGTAGATGTCATTGCGACGGAGGTTCTGTGCATTGAAAACCATGCGGCTTACGGGTTTGATTTCTGTGTGGCTTAGGTCCACTCCCTTTTTCTCCATGATCCAACTGAGGATCATCCCGTAAGGTAGACTAAGCCGGTTGCTAATCTTGCAAAACTCCATGTGCTTCAACATGAGGGCCGGTAGGTTGAACTTGTTCTTGTGTTTTAGGAAGTAGGCAAAAGTACACTCCAAACTTCCCACATCCTTGCTTTTGTTGTTCGTGGGCAACAAGCTATCGGTCACAATCATGACTAGTATCTTTTGTTCGGCCGTTAGCCATTTCTTGTTTGGCCGGGTGGCCGAGGTGAAGCCTTCTTCCTTTCCTAGTAGGTACCTGAGGTAGTCCATATACCCTGTGCCTTGGGTACCAATCCATCCCTTTCGGTCGTAATCCGACACACCTGTGGTGGTCAACTTTAGGAGTTTGGCCAAGCGGCCATCGGAGAGTACTATCTCCTTACCTTGGACTTTAGCGGTGATTTCCACTTTATCACCCCGCTTGATGGCTACCAAATGGTGATAGAACTCCTTCACCAATTCGGGGTACGTATCCCCTTTGATGGTGAGATACGTATCCAAGAGTCCTTGAAATTTAAGCATATCGACCAACTCCGGAGAGAATTGGTCGGGTTCGAAGGCTTTACCTCCGATCACCGTGTAATTGGCGTTGCTCCACTCCGGGGTTCGGATTCCAAGGGGATTTTTCGGCATGATTGGGATTCTTCGGGGGGAAATTTTCCGATGAGTTTTCCGGCGGGTTTTCCGGTGGAGTTTTCCGGCGGCGAAAGTTTTCCGGCGGCAGGGTCTGCTGTCTACGGCGTTGGTGGCGTGGTGCGGTGTCTTGGCGGAGCAGCTGTCGGCGGGGGAGATGGCGACGCATGGCAGTGGCGGCGATGGAGGCTTTGCGACAACGGGGAGCAGCCGGGCGAGTTCCGGGTCTTCCACGGCGGGTCTCCGGCAGTGGGGGTGGTCTGGACGGCGGACGGTGGTTGCTGGCGGCACTCTGTCTGGTGGGGTGGCTGGCAGTGTTGTTTTCGGGTGGTGAGCAGCGGTATGGAGAGGAGGAGAGGAAGAGAGAGGGAGTGGGTGAGGAAGAGTGTGAGGAGGAAGAAGGGTTTTTTATTTGGGAGTTTTTGTGGGTTTTAGGAATTTGGAGGGGTTTAAGAAGGGAGTGTTCCCTTGAGGTTCCAAGAAACACTCATAGTCTAGTGGTTTAGGATTTGGTTTTATAAGTGGAAGGTTTAGGGTTCAATTCCTATTGGTAACTTTGGTCCCCTTTGTTGTTACTCCTTTTTTTTTTTTTTTTTTTTTTTTTTTTTTTTTTTTTTTTTTTTTTTTTTGTCTTTTAGTGGTAGAAGATTTGGTTGGTCCTTCTTGTTGTTGGTGTGGGTTGTCGGGGTAGTCTAGTCCTTTTCCTTTATGCTAGATTATTTTGATTTTTCCTTTTTATTTATAATAATTCCAAAGTAGCTAATCTAAACAAGTAATTCTACTACGAGGGTGGTTACAAGGGATTTGCCAGTTATCCTAAACAGAACTCATCTCCTTGGTTTTCTTCTGGTGGGTTTGCGTGATCTTCGTCTCCTGGGACCGTGTTTCCTTTGTCGAGGTTGCCCTCGTCCTCGAGTTCAGCTTGTGTGCGGCTCATGACGAACACCTTTTCGTGGGCACCGTAATTCCCTTGATTTTTTGTGCCTTCGCGTTGGCCCATGGCTATGGGGCGTGGTTTTGAGGGTTGAGTGCAGTGGAAGGACTTGTGTCCTTCTTTTCCACAGTTGAAGCATCGCAAGGGATTTCCCATTCAGTCCTTGCCTCTGTGGTCCTTGTTGCACCTTGGGCACGAGAAGCCCCTTGTACTAGTTTCGTTGTTTCCCTGGGGCGGCCTTTGGGTGGCCGGATTGCTTGGCCTGGTGTTAGCGTCGTTCCGTAGTCTTTTCATAGGAGGTGCCCCACCTCCTGTGTTCCATTTTCGTATCTGCTCCTGAACCCCTCGTTGTAGTAGTTGGATTCGGTAGAGGTTGGCGGCACTGGAGTAGGCCTCGTTGAGGGTCCGGGGTCCGCTTATCACTAGTGCTTTTCGGGCTTCGAAGTTGAGGCCCGATATAAATCGTTCTATCTTGGTTGCCTCTGTGGGGACCAACTCTGGTGCGAAGTGTGCTAGTTCGAGGAATTGTTTATGGTATTCCATGACGGTGGTTGTTCCTTGCTTTAGGTGGAGGAATTCTTCGTGCATGGATGCGCTTATGTGTGCTGGGTAGAATCTTTCTCGTAGTCGTGTTTTTAGGCTTTCCCAGTTGAATCCTGGTTCCTATCTGTAAGTGGATCCCTCGTGGATCCACCAGAGGTCCGCCTCGTGTTCAAAGTAGAACGAGGCTATCTCTACACGACGCTCTTCTGGGCATTCTACCAACCCCAGAATTTTGTCGAAGGTTCGAATCTATTCCTCAAGGGTGGCGGGATCTTCTTCTCCTGAGAAGGTCGGTGGTCGATGATTTGAAACTTGTTGGGCGACCTCTGAGTTTGTGTTTGGTGGAGGTGGTTGTGGCCTGTTGTTGCGGAGAGCTACGTCGCTCAGTGTTTGGGCAACTTGGGTTAGTTGTTGTATGGTCTGAGCCAGGGGGTCGTGTGTGGCGAGTTCCGGAGTCCTTGATGGTCTTCTGTTTGGTGCCATAATGCTGATCTATAGAGCCAAATATTCATAGTAAATGTCGAGTCAGAGTTTTGTACCCTTACCTTGATGCGATAAGCGAAGGGGGAGTTCTTTTAAATTAGGTGTGGATTAGTTTAGAGGTCTCACAATCTCACCGCGCGTCCTATGATCCCTAATCCTCTTACTAAACCCCTAGAGTTTTAAGCCTAATGTCCTAAAAGCTGATCTTAAGAGTCTTATCCTAGGGTGTAACACCCCGTGTTACGGCCCCTAAAACCAATTAGTTAATTAATCAATAGCCCAAGAGAAAGAATAAATTATAATGATTAATTAGGGAAAAAGGCCCACCATAGTCCATGGGCCTTCATATATAAACCCAATCCCTAAGCCCAATCCTTAGTTCCAAAAGGAATAGAATTAGCAAACCTATAATATTAGTTCCTAATTAGGACTCCTAAATATATAATTAGGGGACTTAAGAGGCACCTAGAACTCCCCACAAGATTAACGCCCCACCACCCCAAAAAGAGCTCCAAGAATCCCCTTAGGAGAAATCAAGAAAGCAAGGAAGCTTAAAGAAAGATCCTTCATAGCCAAGGAATTAATTAAGGCTAAGAGGTAACCCATGTCTCAACAAAACCTATTTTCATAGTTATAATTCCCCCTTAGGGTTTCCCCATATTATTGCATATTGGCGAGTTATGATGATTATTATTGGTAATTGATGTGATGATCCCATGGGGGATCTTGATAATCTTGATATTGGGAGATTCTTGATGATTATATGGAGTTCTTGATGATTATGTGTTGTTCTTGATAATTGTGTGATGCTCTTGATGTTTATGTGTTATTCTTACCGAATCTTGCAATTAGAAGACGAACCGTATTCTTGTTGATATAAAAGTGATTAGAACCCTAGGTTGTATCGTATGATCTTATTCTTGGATTATCGGGTGGGGAAATCGCATGTTTGGGTGTTGATTATATTTAGAAAAGCATGATAGGTTATGTGCCGTTCGTTTCTTGTATTCGATTCGTTAATTGTCTACGTGTTGTCGTTAATCGCGTTGTAAAGTGTCTAAGCATGGTTTCGGGTTCCACAACGGTTCCCGGGGCGTAAAGTGTGTGAAAAGAGTCAGTGGGGGGTAGGTGGGGGGTAGGGGACCCGCCACCTACCCACGGCCATGAAACACCGCCCGGCAGCGGGTGGCCGGCGGGCGGGCAGCTGCCCGCCGGCGACCCGCTGCCCGGAACAGTAAAGTCCGGCGGGCAGCCGGCGGGTGGCCCCCCACCCACCGGCTACCCGCTGGAAATTATCCCACCTTGGGATCCCGGCTTCCCCGTTTGATGTTCCCCCGTTCCCCGTGGTGTCCCAACGGACTCCGTTTATCGTGCCTATGTCTAGTTTGATGTTTCGGGTACCGTTCGTAGGTTTATGAGTCTATTATATTGCATGCTAGTTGAATTGGTACCCCGTTGACCTAGGTGGTAGAAGTATGAATCCCTTAGGACTATTCTTAGTATGTGATGGATCACGCATAGGTTTTGTTATACGTTTTCTCCCCCTTCCTAATGTGTAATGTGGGTTGCATGTGCTTGCTATGTGTTATGTGTGTGTGTTACCCCAATTCGGTTGCGATCGGATTGGTTATCCTGAGCTGCGGTTCAGAAGCTGGCTGCGGTCAGATTGATACTCTTGGGCTGCGGTCCACCGTTTGGTTGCGATCAAACGTTTCTATACGAGCTGCGGTTCGTCCTTTTTCCTGGCTGCGGTCAGATGACATTCTCTTGGGCTGCGGTCCACTGTTTGGTTGCGATCAAACACTATGATGAGCTGCGGTTCATCGGTCGGTTGCGATCGACCCCTCCGTGTTGCGATACGGGGTAGGGTGCTGCGGGGCCGTGTCAGAGCTATATGCGCTGACCCTCATGTATGGGCATGCGATTGGTCCTGTGGCGCCAACAAAGTGTGTTATGTGTTGTGACATGGACAAGTTGTGATTACGAGTGTCTTGGGGGATGTGACTATGGGATTTATGTTGGGGATTGTTCATGTTGGGTTATGATCATTGTTTATGCTTCGCCTTATCTGCCTTATCTGTTGTGAACTGCATATGCTCGTTATAACTGTTGCTTGTGTCTGGCCTTATCTGTCGAGTCATTCCCGGTTTTAAAGCAAGAGTTCGTAGGACATATCTTCATGCTCAAAATGGTTTTCGTATATCTATATATATCTCTATATGTATTGTATTTCAACGCGTTGGAGTGGGTTACCAGCATCTCTCGCTGAACAGATATATTTGGCTTTCAGGCACAGAGGACTAGAGCACTGGAGCGCGCTAGAACTGGAACGTAGAAGTAGATTAGTTTCCCTTTTCGGCCTGCGCGCCATATTATGCATTGTGTTTCAATGGATACTAGTTAGACAGCCTGTGCACCTGGGTTCTCTAGCCCAGGTGTGGCATAGCACCCCGTACGCTTGTATTTATATCTTGGGATTTAATAAGATTCTACCTTTATTATAAGTTTTAAATGTCTTAAAAATCTGGGGTGTTACATAGGGTCAAACTTAGGCTCTGATACCAACTGTAACACCCCGAAATTTTGAAACTTTTTTAAGCCTATATAATAAAGGTGAAATCTCATTAAATCCCGAAATCAACAAAAGAGTGTGGGGTGCTATGCCACATCTGAGTTGGAGAGCTCAGATGCACAGGCTAAACTAACTAAACAACCTCAAAGCAATGTCAATACATAATCATGGCACGCAGGCCGAAAGGGAAACTAACTAATCTACGCTCCGGATCTCTAGTGCTCTCCAGTGTCTACTCATCTGTGCCTGAAAGCCAAATATATCTGTTCAGCGAATGATGCTGGTAACCCACTCCAACGCGTTGAAATACCATATAGGCAGGGTTGCAAAAATCGCGCCTAGGCGCTAGGAGGCCGCCGCGAGGAATGGCCTCAGCGGCCTCCTACGCGGCCGGTTCGGCGGTTCGGCGAATTTTTTTTTTTTTTTTAAATGTCGGAAAAGTTTCGGATGGCATAACTTTTGACTCGGTTGTCCGATTTGGACAATTTTTTTTTTCAAATCGCGTATTTTTTCGAGATCTATACACTAATTTCTCAAAAAATTGCTTCTTTAGCTCTTAATTTTAGTTTTTTTTTTATGTATTTAGATGGTTTAAACAATCTTTTGAACAATCTTACAACCACTTTTGTAAATAGTTTCTAAGAAATAACTATGAAAACCTTATGTTTTAGTACTAAACTTTGAAAAATTTTAATTTTTAATTTTTTTTAATTAAAAAAAATTAAAAATAAAATTAAAAATAAAATAAAAAATCGGCGCCTAGGCGCCCCCTTGCCGCCTAGGGGGCGCCTAACATTTTTTGCAACATTGCATATAGGTAGATATATATATATATATATATATATATATATATATATATATATATATATATATATATATATATATATATATATATATATATATATATATAGATATACGAAAACAATTTCGAAGCAAGAAGAGATATACTTAGGGGACACTAGCTTTAAAATCAGGGATAGACTCGGCAAATAGGGATGAGCACATTCAATCATGAAAAACCGTCATACAGAGACAACATCATAAAGAACATGTATCTAAGGTCACAGTTTACTTTCAAATTATCATCATTCAATCATCATTCAAATCATCATTCAAATCATCATTCAGATCATCATTCAAATCACACAAGCACACCTTGGTGGCGCCACGGGACCAATCTCATGCCCCGAACATGAGGGTTAGTGCGTATAGCACTAACTTGGCCCCGCAGCACCCTATCTCATACCGCAGCATGAAGGGGTTTATCGCAACCAACCGTACAGACCGCCGAAAGCTCGACGGCGGATCACAGCCCTACACACCGCTGACGCGCTCAGTCGGTGGACTGTGATCCTCTTTTGGGGACTACGACCCTACACACCGTTGACGAGCACAGTCGGTGGATCATATTGGATCAAGCCCTACACACCGCTGAGGGACTCAGTCAGTGGGCGAAGATCTTCGGAGACTACGACCCTACACACCGCTGGCCTTTCACTCGGTGGATCGTAGCCGACCATAGCCCTACACACCGCCTGATCACTCATTCGGTAGACTATGGTCTTCCTCAGGCTGGTGGCCCTACACACTGCTGGCGCGTCCAGTCGGTGGACCATCCGCACACGAGGCCCGTGGGCTGTAGCCCAAGAAGTGAATCACTGACCGCAGCCAGGAAAACGTACCGCAGCTCATGTAAAACGTTTGATCGCAACCAAACAGTGGACCGCAGCCGTATATAATATTTATATACCTGACCGATCGCAACCGGCCTAGTTAACAGTTGGTATGGTTCTCAACCCATCCAACTGCCCGTATAGCCAATTTGATCGCAACCAAATTGGGGAATCATGCATCACATAACACATCGTAACACATATTAGCACATTGGGAAGGGAGAGGTGTATAAATAAACTTACTTGTGATCATTCACATACTAAGAGTAGCCCTAAGGGGTTCATGCATTCTTCTCCTAGGCCAACGGGTTACCGATTCACTAGCATGCAATTCCTAAGACTCTTTTATCCTACGAATGGCACCCGAAACATCAAACTAGACTCAGGCACGACAAACGGGGTTTGTTGGGACACCACGGGAAATGGAGGACATCAAACGGGGAAGCCGAGGACCCGGGGTGGGTGACGGACCAGCGGGTAGCCGGTGGGTGGGGGTCACCTACCGGCGACGAATTACCGGGCAGCGGGTGCCCTGCGGGCAGACACCTGCCCGCTGCCCGGTGGTGTGTCCTTTGGTAGCGGGTAGGTGGCGGGTCCCCCTACCCCCACCTACCCCTCACTGACTCTTTAATAAATTAAACGTCCCGGGATCCTTTGTGGAACCCGAAACCATGCTTAGACACTTTTAAACGCAAATAACGACACCACATAAACAATTAACGGATCAAAAGCAACAATCACATAGAACATGACCTATCATAACTCCTAAACATAATCAACGCCCGAACATACGAATTCCCACCCAAATATACCAAGAATATCACAGCACGAAATTCACGATTCAACCTAGGGCTCTAATCATATTTAAATCACAAAATCATACTTTATCTTTAAAATCAAGAACATCAAGATTTATCAAGAATCAACACACAATTATCAAGATCCTCTTATCATCATCAAGATCATCAAGATCATCAAGATCACCCATAAAATCATCACAACAATTATCAAGATCATATCACAATTATCATAGAAGATTTCACCAAAATACATGTATAGAATAGGGAGCCAAAGAAGGAGATTATAGCAAGGAAAATAGGTTTTGTTGAGACATGGGTTACCTCTTAGCCTTAATTAATTTCCTTGGCTATGAAGGGTGTTTCTTTAAGATTTCTTCTTTCTTGATTTTTCCTATGGGAATTCTTGGGAATTCTTGTGTGGTGAGAGTTTATTGTGGTGTGGGTTCTAGGTGCCTCTTATGTCCCTATTTATATACCTAAGAGTCCTAATTAGGGTCTAAATGGTATGGGCTTGGCACTTCTATTCCTTATAGGACTAAGGAGTTGGTTTTAGGGATAAGGGTCCATGGACTATGGTGGACCCCTTTTTAGTTAATTAATGGATTTTAATTCCCTTTTTAGGGTGAGTAATTAATTAATTAATTTGGTTTTAGGGGTCGTAACACGGGGTGTTACAACTAATGCGTACACCACCTTTTCCGGGGGAGTGTACCTGAATTCAGAAGAGTTAAGGGATTGGCTCACGTAATAGACCGGGTGCTGAACTCGATCCTCTTCGCGAACGAGTACCAAGCCGACCGCCCTCTGAGATGCGGCCAGGTACAAGTATAACGGTTCTCCTTCCTGGGGTGTAGAGAGCACAGGGAACGTTGATAAGTACCCCTTTAATTCCTCGAAGGATTCTTGACACTCGTCCGTCCAAGTGAAGCCTTCCCTCTTCTTCATGGCCTCGAAGAAGGGTATTGTCTTGTCAGCCGACTTGCTGAGGAAGCGCTTGAGGGCGGCCAGTCGGCCCGTTAACCTCTGAAGATCCTTGATGGAGCCGGGAGGCTGCATATCCATGATTGCTTTGACTTTCTCAGGATTCGGCTCAATGCCTCTCTTGGTTTCCATATATCCCAAGAATTTCCCTCCTTGTACAGCGAAAGTGCACTTTCTGGGCTTCAATCTCAAATTATACTTCAGCATCACCTAGAAGCACTCGGCCACGTCGTGAGCATGACTGGATTCCTCCTTGCTTTTGACCAGCATATCATCCACGTACACGGCCATAGATTTTCCCAACAAATTGTGGAATAGGCGGGCGACCATGCGCGTGTATGTGGCCCCTGCATTCTTAAGGCCAAAAGGCATTACCTAATAGCAATACACACCGTCCGGGGTGATGAATGCCGTCTTCTCTTCATCCGCCTTGTGCATATAGATCTGGTGATACCCTCTGAAGGCATCCATAAAGCTTAATAGGGTCGACCCCGCTGTCTCATCTACCAGTTGGTTGATCTGTAGCAAGGGAAAATGGTCCTTTGGGCAAGCTATGTTGAGGTCGGTATAATTGACGCACATCCTCCAAGAGGGCGGCTTTGGCACCAAAACCACGTTGGCCAACCAGTCCGGGTATTTCACCTCCCGGATGTGGCCTGCGGCTATCAACGTGCCTACTTCTTTCTTAACGAATTCACGCTGGTCGTTAGATAAGTACTTCTTCTTTTGAATTACGGGTCGGTGACTCGGGTCCACCGCGAGTTTATGCGAGATGATGGTACGATCGACTCCAAGCATATCCTCGGGTCCCCATGCGAAGACCAGTCGGTTTTCTCGTAGCACCCGAATGACCTCTGATCGTACCCCCTCCACCTCTGGGGACGTGCGGGGTCAATCTCTATTTCTTCTAACTCGACCGCTGGCTAGGGTGGTGGGGGTACTGCTTTCTTCACGGGCTGTTCTGTAATTTTGTGCACCCTTATCTCTCGTTTTCCCATCCGGCGGCATGCTTGTAAGTAACATTCTCGGGTAGCCCTTTGATCGCATCATGCTGCACCTACCCCGGTCGGCGTCTGGAATTTTAAGCATAGGTGTTTGACAGAGATTAGCACTCCCAAGTCCTCTAGACCCGGTCGTCCCAAGATCATATTGTGTGAACACGTTAGGTCGACCACTATGAATTTCATATTCAGCTTACGAACATCGGGGTAACTTCCGATCTCCAATGGCAAAGTGAATGCGCCCTCCGCTTCGATGGAATCCCCCGTAAAGCCGGCCAACGGCGTCTTTACCGAAGTCAACTGTTCCTGGGTCAACCCCGGCTTAGTAAAAGTTTCCAAGTATAGGATATTGACGCTGCTTCCTGTGTCCACCAGGATCCGCCGTACGACTGTCCCATTTACATCCATCGTGATGACAAGCGCATCGTAGTGTGCCGTCTGACCAGATGGCAAATCTCTGTCTGTGAAGGTAATCGGCTCTCGACACGCCTTCTTTGCACTGTTCTCCCGAGCGTACACCGTCCCGACATATAGCTGTCGGGCCCAGGTTTTGCAAGTGTTAGATGAGTCGCCGCCTTCTGGGCCGCCGACTACCATGTTAATTACCGGCTTCTGTTTCCATTGAGCTTCATCTTCCGCAGTGGCCGGTCACTTTTCGCGATATCGGTCGACTGATCCGGAGGGATCGTCATTTGACTTAAGTTGTGACGAAGTTTTCCTACGCCACTGGTTAGGAGGTGGTGTACCTTGTTGGATGATCTCCTCCATAATTTTCTTCAAGTAAAAGCACTCTTCCGTGTTATGTGTATATGACTTGTGATAGCGGCAATATTTCGACGACTTGTTGGGATCGGATCCTTCCGGATGGTCACTCGGCTGTGTTATTGGAGTTGGCGCGCCCTCTTGAACCTCATGTATCGGATGAGGGAGACGCGGTTGGTAAGAATGGGCGTTGGTTCTGTCAAAAGAACGCCTCCCTTCCGTGCGACTCGGTCGGTCCCCTTGGGGTTTCTCTCTCGCTCGGCCTTTGCTCGCTTAGATCCGAAAGTGCCATCGGTTTCTCGTTGCCTCTTGTACCTGACTACCTGCTCGGTGTTAGCCCGCTTGTTGGCCATGTGAATGGCTTCCGTATAAGTGGCCAGTCGATTATCCCGGAGATCGGTATACAGCTTTCTCGATCGAAGCGACTCGATGAAGAATGTGAGTGCAGTCTGGTCTTCAACCCCTTCGATAGCCTGGATCTCTTTTTACCATCGTGTCAAGTAGGCTTTGAGCAACTCACCCTCATCTTGATGGATGTCGCCAAGGTGTCTCAGGTCCGTTTGAAGTTTGATGTTGGCCACATAGTGGCTCATGAATCGGTCGGCCAAATCCTCGAAGCTACGGATAGACCCAGGCGGAAGCGAAACGAGCCGCCTCTAAGCAGGACCCATTAAGGTCGGCAGGAAAGCGCGACACATAACTGGGTCCTTTACTCCCAGGTGTAACACCCCACTTTTCTAACTCTTAATTACATCTCTAAATAGACATTAACATAAACTAAGCAGCGGAAATCTAAATGATAAGTAGTGGGAGTGTCACCGCCACAACCACCACTCTTGGGTGGTCGCACAGGCAAACGGGGTAAAACTACAAATACGATTAAGTCTGGGAACTAAAAGTAATAACTGGATAAGTAAGGGGGAAATACGTCACCCCAAAACAGTCTACAATCATTCTCCAACATGAAAACGTAATTCTAAATCTATAGTGTCCTCATAAAAAGAAACTAGAGTTTAGACAGCTCAAACTAAGAGACTATTCTAACTCGATCTCTTCTCACTGCTGGGCCCACCTGAAAGGGGTTTTGCAAGCAACACATAGACAAACAGGAAAAACACCCGTTAGCACGAAGCTAAGTATAACCACACTCAACCCTGTAAAGCATTCTAGCATATACTTGGAAAACATTTGATATCTTTATATCAATAAGCTAATCTCAAATCATCTTTAGATTATCGTATTCTGTCTAGATGCTTGCAGCCTATAATAACAGCCGGCATGCTTATATATGTATAAGACAGATCACGTAGATTCATCAACATATAGACTTCTCAAATAACTTATCAAGCAATTCATGCTTACCGATTGAATCATGCTAAAAGACTATATAACTCAGGTGTTCACATGCTTCCACACTTTTATCACATAACTTATTAAGTAGAACTTCTACTACATCACAATAATCATGCTCAAGGGAATATCTCCAGTTAAACTTCTCAAATAACAATCTTTTACGAAGCTCTATTCGTATATAAACGTGTATAGCATTACGATCATGTTTCATATGCAATCTAGTGCAACAATATATTCATACTCGTATGCAACCTGGTGCAATAATATAATCATACTCTTATGCAATCTAGTGCAACAACATACTCACATTCATATGCAATCTCGTGTAACAATATAATCATACTCTTGTGCAATCTAGTGAAAATATATATTCATACTCATATGCAATCTCGTGCAACAATATAATCATATTCTTATGCAATCTAGTGCAACAATATACTCATACTCATATGCAATCTCGTGGAACAATATAATCATACTCTTATGCAATCTAGTGCAACAATATAATCATTGTCTTATGCAATCTAGTGCAACAATATACTCATATTCATATGCAATCTAGTGCAATAATATACTCATACACTCATATATAAAATAGAGTACTTTCTGTGGAGGTTTCTTTGTTACTTTCTCGAGTCTCTCTTGACTCTCTTTCTTTCTATCGAGTCTATATTGACTCTCATACTTGAGTCTCTGTTGACTCTCTTTCTTGAGTCTCTATTGACTCTCTTTCTTTCTCTTATACTCATAGACGGCTTAGGGTTTCACAGAAGTGTGACTTACCCCATCGGGAACGGCATAATTCCGACCCAATATCTCCTACCGTCTAAGGAACCAATCTCGTGGTTCAAACTCTGTGGAATCAGGTATCGAAATATTAGTGTGCACACCCCCTAACCGGGATTCCAAGCCCGGCGGGAAGTTTCCAACCTCATAACGTGGGAATACGCCGCGTTACATATACTGGGACCGCAATGTCCATAATATCTCCCGAGAGGAACATAGTCCAAACGGTATTCTCCAAAACCTCACCGATATAGATAATACATAAATATAGCTCTCATGCATCAATCTCATGCATGCAACAATTCTATTACTTCTCAATGCATCAAAGAATGGTATACCACATGCTTATGGTTTTTGAAAGTATTCTTGGACTCACGTTGGCCCTTAATGCATCTTTGAAATATGATTCATGTAAGATGTCAAAATGCTCTATAACAAGCTTCTAAATCATGTACACACTAACATGAAGTATTCAAGGATATATCATCATGCTCGATTTGCAAAATAGCAATTTCTATACATTTCACTCAACAAGTATGCTTCTATTCTCATTGATCAAATAATACAATTTAATCATGCTTTCATAATAAATCATATTCTCAAAGGATCATGCTTCTTTACTCAATAAGATCATTATTTGATCACAAAATCAACAATTTCTCAAACACAGAGAGTTTAACAAAATATGCAATGTGTAACATTTCTTCACAAAATCCTTCTTAACATACTTGTTTTTAATCCAAATTCAACGAAATCAAAGCCAAAACGTGCGTCAAGACGATCCCGTAGAGCCGAGCCATAAGGGCCCGTAACACTTAGTCTGAAACGACACGTAGCTGAGCCATAAGAGCCCGGCCACTGCACAAAATCTCATCAGAATAAAACTCAGGGACCTGAGGCGGGACTCCTCATGGTCCGCCCCATGAGCCCTGTTACTTCAACGGGACTAGGCGGCGGCCCTCTTCTAGGGCCGTGGCTAGGGCCGCTGGTCTGAATCTGTCTGGTGCACACTGTGTTGTGCACCAGATGGTGTTTCACCTGCAAAAACTCATCCAAACAAGTCCAAAACAATCTCAACAACTCACAAACACATACTAGATCACTTCTAAGCATGAACACATCAAAAACTCATAGTTTCTACTCATTTCTACTCAAAACTAGGCTTCACAGAGCCAAAATTAAAGAGGAATCCATGGGGTTATACCTCTTGTAGACCTCTCTTCTTCTAGCTTGGTTTCCACCTTCTTCCTTAGCTAGCTACAACTTCCTTCACCTCCTAAACACCTCAAACAAACCATACAACACCTTACTACTAAGTTCTCAGAGGTAGAAAAGAAGGAAGACTTGAAGAATGAATGGATAGGATTGAAAGAAGAAATAATGAACTCACTGTGTTGTTTTCTCCCTTCTACTTGGTAGACAATTGTTTGGAGAGGCAAAGAAATGGATCAGGTGAAGGCAAGATGAAATGGTTCTATTTATATGGGTGCAAAACCCTAGGTAGATCACCAATGATTGGTGGAGGGCAAAATGGTCTAGGCCTTGTGGTTCACCTAGGTAGATGAAATGGTTCTATCAGACAAGGCCTTGTGGTTCACCTTGTATCATGGATCAAGGGCTAGAAATGCTAACTTTAAATACTTTGGGGTTAAAAGTGAATTTTCCCAAAAGCTATATGGATGAACACTTATTCAAAATTCCCTTTTGAATTCTCTCGGTCTCACTCAGATAAAATTCTCGATTTAAATCTTGGAACGCGAAGTACCCGAAAACTTAGGAATTTTCGAATGGGATTCATTTCTTCGGTGTCGAATTAATTTTAAAATGCGACAAAAATATTTTATTCAAACACCGATTGATCGGAACAATTTTTGTAACACCCCGAAATATTGAAACTTTTAAAGCTTATATAATAAAGGTGAATTCTCATTAAATCCCAAAATTAACATAAGAGTGCGGGGTGCTATGCCACATCTGAGCTGGAAAACTCAGATGCACAGACTACACTAACTAAACAACCTCAAAGCAATGTCAATACATAATCATGGCACGCAGGCCGAAAGGGAAACTAACTAGTCTACGCTCCGGATTTCTAGCGCGCTCCGGTGTCTACTCATATGTGCCTGAAAGCCAAATATATCTGTTCAGCGAGTGATGCTGGTAACCCACTCCAACGCGTTGAAATACAATATATATATATATATATATATATATATATATATATATATATATATATATATATATATATATATATATATATATACATATATATATATATATATATATACGAAAACCATTTTGAAGCAGGAAGAGATATACTTAGGGGACTCTAGCTTTAAAATCAGGGATAGACTCATCAAGTAGGGGTAAACACATTCAATCGTGATAAACAGTTATATAGAGACACATTATAAAGAGCATGTATCTAAGGTCATAGTTTACTTTCAACTCATCCACATCATCATTCAATCATCATTCATTCGTCATTCAAGTCATCATTCAAATCATCATCATTCAAATCACACAAGCACACCTTGGTGGCGCCACGGGACCAATCACATGCCCCGAACATGCGGGTTAGTGCGTATAGCACTAACATGGCCCTGCAGCACCCTACCTCATACCGCAGCATGAAGGGGTTGATCGCAACTAACCGTACAGACCGCCGAAAGCTCGACGGCGGATCACAGCCCTACACAATGCTGACACGCTCAGTTGGTGGACTGTGATCCTCTTTTGGGGACTACGACCCTACACACCATTGACGAGCACAGTCGGTGGATCGTAGTAGATCAATCCCTACACACCGCTGAGGGACTCAATCGGTGGGCAAAGATCCTAGGAGACTACGACCCTACACACTGCTGGTCCTTCACTCGGTGGATCGTAGCCAACCATAGCCCTACACACCGCCTGATCACTCATTCGGTGGACTATGGTCTTCCTCAGGCTGGTGGCCCTACACACCGCTGGCGCGTCCAGTCGGTGGACCTTCCGCACACGAGGCCCGTGGGCTGTAGCCCAAGAAGTGAATCACTGACCGCAGCCAGGAAAATGAACCGCAGCTCATGTAAAACGTTTGATCGCAACCAAACAGTGGACCGCAGCCCTATATAATAATTAACAGTTGGTATGGTTCTCAACCCATCCAACTGCCCGTATAGCCAATTCGATCGCAACCAAATTGGGGAATCACGCATCACATAACACATCGTAACACATATTAGCACATTGGGAAGGGAGAGGTGTATAAATAAACTTAATTGTGATCATTCACACACTAAGAGTATCCCTAAGGGTTTCATGCATTCTTCTCCTAGGCCAACGGGTTACCGATTCACAAGCATGCAATTCCTAAAACTCTTTTATCATACGAATGGCACCCGAAACATCGAACTAGACTCGGGCACGACAAACTGGGTCTGTTGGGACACCACGGGGAATGGGGAACATCAAACGGGGTAGCCGAGGACCCGGAGTGGGTTACGGACCAGCGGGTAGCTGGTGGGTGGGGGTCACCCGCCGGCGATGGCCTTCCGGGCAACGGGTGGCTGGCGGTCAGGCGTCTACCCGCTGGCTGCCCGCTGCCTGGCGGTGATTCTCGGGCAGCGAGTAGGTGGCGGGTACCCCTACCCCCCACTGACTCTTTTATCAAATACGCGTCCCGGGATCCTTTGTGGAACCCGGAACCATGCTTAGACACTTTTAAACGTAAATAATGACACCAGTAGGCAATTAACGGATCAAAACAAGGATCATATTGAATACATCCTAACCTGACTTCTAAACATAAATAACACCCGAACATGCAAATTCCCACCCGAATATAAATCAGGAACATCACAATACAAATTCCCAATCCATCCTAGGGCTCTAATCCCACCCAAATCATTAAAATCATATTTTATCTCTATCATCAAGAAACATCAAGATTTATCAAGAATCATCACATAAATATCAAGAACCTTTTTTTTTAACATCACGATCATCAAGATCACACATAAAATCATCACATCAATCAACAAGATTATATCACGAATATCATAAAGAAATTCATCAAGACACAAGTATATAGAGGGAGCCAAAGAAGGAGAATATAGCAAGGAAATTAGGTTTTGTTGAGACATGGGTTACCTCTTAGCCTTAATTAATTTCCTTGGCTATGAAGGGTCTTTCTTTAAGATTTCTTCTTTCTTGATTTCTCATATGGGAATTCTTGGGAATTCTTGTGTGGTGAGAGTTTATTGTGGTGTGAGTTCTAGGGGCCTCCTATGTCCCTATTTATATACCTAAGAGTCCTAATTATGATATAAATGGCATGGGTTTGCTAATTCTATTTCCTATAGGACTAGGGGATTGGTTTTAGGGATAAGGGTCCATGGGCTTATGGTGCACTCTTCCTAATTAATTAATGAAATTTAATTCTTTCTTTTGGGTAAATGATTAAATAATTAATTGGTTTAGGGTCCGTAACACGGTGTGTTACACTCTCCCCCTCTTAACGGGAAGCTTCGTCCCCTTCCCTTATCTTATGCTTTCGTCTTGGCTACCTTGTGTGAAGAGTTCGGGGTAGCATTCCTTCATTGTGTCTTTAAGTTCCCATGTTGCCTCTTCGGTCCCGTGGTTGGTCCAGAGGATTTTTACCATTTCTATGGTTCGCTGGCGGGTGGTTCTTGTTTTGGTGTCCAGGATCCTTACGGGTTTCTCTTCGTAAGTTAGTGCGTCGTCAAGGTCCACCGCCTCGGGTTGTAGCACGTGGCTTGGATCATGTACATATTTCTTTAGTTGGGATATGTGGAATACGTTGTGTACTCGCTCCAGTTCGATGGGTAGGGCGAGGCGGTAGGCCAGGTTCCCGACTTTTCCTATGATTTCGTAGGGGCCGATGAACCGGGAGCTGAGTTTCCCATTTCTTCTGAACCTCATCACCCCTCGTGTGGGTGAGATTCTAAGCCAGACCTTTTCTCCGGTGGCGAACTCGGCTTGCTTTCATCCTAGGTCAGCGTAGGATTTTTGGCGATCTTGGGCAGCCTTCATTCTTTCTTGTATGTGTTTGACTTTAGTTATGGTGTCTTTTAAGTATTGGGGTACCAGCGCCACTGGGCCGACCATGTCTTCCCAACATAATGGGGTTCTACATTTTTTACCGTACAACGCTTCGTAGGGAGCCATGCGGATACTCGCGTGATAGTTGTTGTTGTAAGAGAATTCGATGAGGTCTAAGTGTTCCTCCCATGTCCCCTGGAAGTCTAACGTGCAGGCTCTTAGCATGTCTTTGAGAGTTTGAATGGTTCTCTCGGTTTGACCGTCGGTAGTGGGGTGGAAGGCAGTGCTCAGGTTTAGCCGTGTCCCCATGGCTGTTTGTAGAGACTTCCAGAATTGTGAGAGGAACCTGGGATCCCTATCGGACACAATGTTTCGGGGGACTCCGTGGTACTTCATTACTCGGTTTAGGTAAGCCTTGGCTAGTTGTGTCATTGTCCATGTTTCTTTCATAGCAATGAACCTCGCTGTCTTGGTTAGCCGGTCCACTATTACCCAGATTTTATCCTTGCCTGTTGGTGTTGTGGGCAATCCCCCAACGAAATCCATGGATATGGAGTCCCACTTTCCCTGTGGTATCTCAAGGGGTTGTACGAGTCCTTTGGGCTTGCATCGTTCGGCTTTTACCGTTTGGCAGTTTAGATATTTGCCCACGAAGTCTGCGATTTCCTTTTTCATGTTGGGCCACCAGAACATCTTTTTTACATCTTGGTATAGTTTGTCGTCTCCGAGGTGCACCGAGTATGGTGAGTTGTGCCCTTCTTCCAGGATTTGTTGTTTTAGGTGGGGGTGTGTCGTGGGTACGCATCATCTCCCTTGATAGCGGAGGCTGCCATCCTCGCATATTTCGAATGGTCCGTCCTTTCCTTGAGTTAGGTCGAGTTGTATTTTATTTAGTTCTGGGTCTTGATGCTGCTCGGCCTTGATTTCTTCGAGTAGTGTGGGTATGATTCTGACATTGAATAGGTGGATCTCAGAATTTGTTTGTCTTTGCTCTACTACCTCCAAGTTCAACCTATGGAAGTCCTTGTATAGCTCGTTTGGCAGGATCCAGGTGGTGTTGAGGGAGTGGTTAGTCTTTCGGCTTAGGGCGTCCGCCACAACGTTAGCCTTCCCTTCGTGGTACTGGATATCTAGGTCGTAATCTTTTATAAGTTCCAACCATCTTCGTTGTCGCATGTTTAGATCTTTCTGGGTGAAGATGTACTTCAGGCTTTTATGATCTGTATAAATCTTGCATTGCACTCCGTATAGGTAATGTCTCCAAATTTTCAGTGCGAACACAATGGCAGCTAGCTCGATGTCGTGTGTGGGGTAGTTTTCTTCGTGAGTTTTGAGTTGCCTGGATGCGTATGCTATTACTTTGCCTCTTTGCATTAGTACGCATCCCAGTCCCTTTTTGGAGGCGTCGCTGAAAACTTCGAACCCTTCCATTCCAGAGGGAAGGGCTAGGACGGGTGCTGTGGTCAGCTTTTCTTTCAATTCTTGAAAGGCTGAGGTGCAGTTGTCGTTCCGTCGAAAGGGGGTTTCCTTTTTCATGAGCTTAGTGAGGGGTTGAGCTATCTTGGTAAAATTGGTTACGAACCTCCTATAATAGCCTGCTAACCCTAGGAAGCTTCTGACCTCCGAAAGTGATTTGGTGTGGGCCATTCTTTGACGGCGTGGATTTTGGTTGGGTCCACCCTGATTCCTTCTTTGGTTATCACGTGACGCAAGAAGGCCACGTTGTCCTTCCAAAATTCACATTTGTAGAATTTGGCGTATAGCTGGTGTTCCCTCAGGGTTTGTAAGGTTGTGCGGAGGTGCTTTTCATGTTCCTCCTTGTTTCGTGAGTAGACCAGGATGTCGTCGATGAACACGATGACGAAGTCATCTAGGTGGGGCCGGAATACTCGATTCATGAGGTCCATGAATATAGCAGGCGCATTAGTGAGTCCGAAGGGCATTACTGTGAATTCGTAGTGGCCGTAGCGAGTTCGAAAGGTTGTTTTCTAAATATCTGGGTCGGCCACTTTTATCTGATGGTACCCGGATCTTAAATCAATTTTCGAGAACACCCCTGCTCCTTTAAGTTGGTCGAACAAGACGTCAATTCGGGGAAGGGGATATTTATTCTTTATTGTAACTTGATCTAGTTCCCTGTAGTCGATGCATAAAAGCATGCTCTCATCTTTCTTCTTAATGAATAGTACTGGTGCTCCCCATGGTGAGGTGCTGGGGCGGATGTATCCTTTATCTAGTAGCTCCTGAAGTTGTGCTTTCAGTTCCTTCATTTCTTTTGGCGCCAGTCTGTAGGTGGTTTTGAGATCGGGGCAGTGCCAGGTATCAAGTCTATGGTGAATTCGACTTCTCTGGTTGGGGGTGCTCCGGGGATCTTGTCTGGGAAGACATCAGTGAATTCGTTTACCACTGGAATGGTTTGGGGTTCGGCTATTTTCATGTTGAGATCTTTGACTGAGCATAGGAAGGTTTCGTGTCCTTGGGTCAGATATTTCTTCATTTTTATCATGTTCACTAATTTGATTTCCGAGTTCTTGTGGGTTCCGTGGTAGGATACCCGTTTGCCGTTTGGTCCCCGTAAGACCACTTTTTGTTCACCGCATAGGATTTGTGCTTGGAATTTCCCTAGCCAATCCATGCCCAAGATCACTTGTACCCCATCTAGTTTGAATTGTATTAGGTTGCTAGGGAATTCCACTCCTTCGATGGTGATTATTATGTCTTTGTACATGCGGTCACATTTTATGATTTCACCGGATGCCACCTTGACTTGGAGTTGTACTCTTGTGTTGGTGTTAAGACCGAGTTGAGTGGCGAATTCGGTTGCTATAAATGAGTTGGTAGCCCCCGAGTCAAATAGTACGGTGGCGGGGGTGGCGTGTATGAGGAAGGTTCCGGAGACTATGTTGCTATCTCCGATTTTGGCTTTGCTTATGGTAAGGATCCTTCCCTGAGTGGCTCCCACCTCTCTCGTGGGGACTGGTGTTATGGCCTTGTGGGGTGAGGTGGCCCTGGCGGTTTTTGGCTCCCGGAGGGGGTTTGCGTGGTTTCCTTCGATTTTCCTTTTGTGTCCCAGGTGTGTTTCCGGTGGCTTGCCCGGTATTTGTTGTAGTTGAGCGCCTTGGCATAGGCTTCTTCGAGAGTTCTTGGTTTTCGTATGGCTAGGGCCTTCTGGTTCTCGAGGTCGAGGCCCACTATAAATTTCTCGATTTTGATTGTCTCTGTAGGTACTAGTTCGGGGGTGAGGCGAGCTAGCTTGAGGAACTGCCGGTAGTATTCTGTGATTGGGGTTGCTCCTTGTTTTAGATGGAGGAAATCTTCGTACATGGTCGCTTTCATGTGACTAGGGTAGAATCGTTCTCGTAGTCGTGTTTTTAGGGTTTCCCAGTTGAATCCAGGGCTTCGTTCGCAACTGGGTTTCTCGTGGACCCACCAGATGTCGGCCTCGTGTCTGAAGTAGAAGGAGGCCGTTTCTACTTGGTGGCTTTCTGGGCATTCCGTTGCTCTGAATATTTTGTCAAAGGTTCCGATCCATTCTTCAAGGATAGTGGGGTTTTCATCCCCTGAGGAGGTAGGCGGTCGGTGTTCCGAGACTTGGCGGGGGATTTCCAAGTTTCTGTTTGGTAGTGACGGTTGAAGGATTGCATTGTTTAGTGTCTGGGCAATTTGGGCCAGACGTTGCAGATTCTGAGTCAAGAATTCCTGTGTGGGGAGTTCCGGTGTTTTTGTCTGTTTCCTTTTCGGTGTCATCCTGGGGTTCATAGGTCGATATTATTTTGCATCCTTACCTTGATGCTATGAGTGTAGGGGAAGTTTATTTAAATTAAGTGTGAGTTAGGGTGAGGGAAAGTTTAAGGTCTCACAATCTCACCGCGCGTCCTATGATCCCTAAATCCTATCTTACTGAATTCCTAGTGTTTTAAGCCTAATGTCCTAAAATCTGCAGGTCTTAAGAGTCTTATCTTAGGGTCAAACTTAGGCTCTTCTACCAACTATAACACCCCAAAATTTTGAAACTTTTAAAGCTTATATAATAAAGGTGAATTCTCATTAAATCCCAAAATTAACATAAGAGTGCGGGGTGCTATGCCACATCTAAGCTGGAAAACTCAGATGCACAGGCTACAATAACTAAACAACCTCAAAGCAATGTCAATACATAATCATGGCACGCAGGCCGAAAGGGAAACTAACAAGTCTACTCTCCGGATTTCTAGCGCGCTCCGGTGTCTACTCATCTGTGCTTGAAAGCCAAATATATCTGTTCAGCGAATGATGATAGTAACCCACTCCAACGCGTTGAAATACAATATAGGTATATATATATATATATATATATATATATATATATATATATACGAAAACCATTTTGAAGCAGGAAGAGATATACTTAGGGGACTCTAGCATTAAAATCAGGGATGGACTCAACAAGTAGGGGTAAGCACATTCAATCGTGATAAACAATTATATAGAGACACATCATAAAGAACATGTATCTAAGGTCACAGTTTACTTTCAACTCATCCACATCATCATTCAATCATCATTCATTCGTCATTCAAGTCATCATTCAAATCACACAAGCACACCTTGGTGGCGCCACAGGACCAATCACATGCCCGAACATGCGGGTTAGTGCGTATAGCACTAACATGGCCCCGCATCACCCTACCTCATACCGCAGCATGAAGGGGTTTATCGCAACCAACCGTACAGACCGCCGAAAGCTCGACGGCGGATCACAGCCCTACACACCGCTGACGCACTCAGTCGGTGGACTGTGATCCTCTTTTGGGGACTACGACCCTACACACCATTGACAAGCACAGTCGGTGGATCGTAGTGGATCAAGCTCTAAACACCGCTGAGGGACTCAGTCGGTGGGCGAAGATCCTCGGAGACTACGACCCTACACACCGCTGGCCCTTCACTCGGTGGATCGTAGCCGACCATAGCCCTACACACCGCCTGATCACTCATTCAGTGGACTATGGTCTTCCTCAGGTTGGTGGCCCTACACACCGCTGGCGCGTCTCGTCGGTGGACCATCCACACACGAGGCCCGTGGGCTGTAGCTCAAGAAGTAAATCACTGACCGCAGCCAGGAAAATGAACCGCAGCTCATGTAAAACGTTTGATCGCAACCTAACAGTGGACCGCAGCCCTATATTATATTTATATACCTGACCGATCGCAACCGGCCTAGTTAACAGTTGGTATGGTTCTCAACCCATCCAACTGCCCGTATAGCCAATTCGATCGCAACCAAATTGGGGAATCACGCATCACATAACACATCGTAACACATATTAGCACATTGGGAAGGAAGAGGTGTATAAATAAACTTACGTGTGATCATTCACATACTAAGAGTAGCCCTAAGGGGTTCATGCATTCTTCTCCTAGGCCAACGGGTTACCGATTCACTAGCATGCAATTCCTACGACTCTTTTATCATACGAATGGCACCCGAAACATCAAACTAGACTCAGGCACGACAAATGGAGTCTGTTGGGACACCACGGGGAATGGGGAACATCAAACGGGGAAGCCGAGGACCCGGGATGGGTAACGGACCAGCGGGTAGCCGGTGGGTGGGGGTCTCCCGCCGGCGATGGCCTTCCGGGCAGCAGGTGGCCGGCGGTCAGGCGTCTGCCCGCCGGCTGCCCGCTGCCTGGCGATGATTCTCGGGCAGCGGGTAGGTGGCGGGTACCCCTACCCCCACCTACCCCACACTGACTCTTTTATCAAATACGCGTCCCGGGATCCTTTGTGGAACCCGGAACCATGCTTAGACACTTTTAAACGTAAATAATGACACCACGTAGGCAATTAACGGATCAAAACAAGGATCATATTGAATACATCCTAACATGACTTCTAAACATAAATAACACCCGAACATGCGAATTCTCACCCGAATATAAATCAGGAACATCACAATACAAATTCCCAATCCATCCTAGGGCTCTAATCCCACCCAAATCTTTAAAATCATATTTTATCTCTATCATCAAGAAACATCAAGATTTATCAAGAATCATCACATAAATATCAAGAACCTTTTTTTTTAACATCAAGATCATCAAGATCACACATAAAATCATCACATCAATCAACAAGATTATATCACGAATATCATAAAGAAATTCATCAAGACACAAGTATATAGAGGGAGCCAAAGAAAGAGAATATAGCAAGGAAAATAGGTTTTGTTGAGACATGGGTTATCTCTTAGCCTTAATTAATTTCCTTGGCTATGAAGAGTCTTTCTTTAAGATTTCTTCTTTCTTGATTTCTCCTATGGAAATTCTTGTGTGGTGAGAGTTTATTGTGGTGTGAGTTCTAGGTGCCTCCTATGTCCCTATTTATATACCTAAGAGTCCTAATTAGGATCTAAATGGCATGGGTTTGCTAATTCTATTTCCTATAGGACTAGGGGATTGGTTTTAGGGATAAGGGTCCATGGGCTTATGCTGGACCCTTCCTAATTAATTATTGAAATTTAATTCTTTCTTTTGGGTAAATGATTAAATAATTAATTGGTTTAGGGGCCGTAACACGGGGTGTTACAATTTTAATGGAGTGAAAACTGCTATTTTGGAACTTCTTAATACCGGATTTATAAAATGAAATTTTGGGTTGTTACACCAGGACCTGCATTTTTGCTTGGTAGCCTAAGAGGTGCTCCTGTGGGTCGCCCATTCCGTCGAAGGTAGCCTGCTCGGGGAATTTGAAATCCCTGGGTATTCTAAATGACATGATCTCGGTCGAGAAAGGTAAAGCGGTTCTCTTTACATATTAAAAAGCCCCATCCTTGTAGCTAGTAGCTAGATCGATAAAGAACCTTTGGATCTCAATCCAATACAACAATGAATCAAAACTATTGATTCTAATTATTCTATTTTGATTCTTCTCTTTCCCTCATCGAATATGACCTACTACTCTTTTTTGTTACGCGCCCATGATCCTTCTTTCATTTAAGATAAAAAGGGGGATTCCAACAACTGCTTCTACAACTATGAAAGGGAATTTTAGACACCGCGACTCTAATGAAATTTGAATTGTAGGGCTATGAGAATCTCTTTTGTTGAACAACTTTTCTATTGAATGGAACATGATTTTACATCAACAAGTAAAAGAAGAAAGAAATTATTTAGCACTTACTTTCGATACTAATTCAAATTGCGTTCCAATCAACAGATTCATTGAGTAACTCGTGAGTAAACTAATAGAACTAAGTTGTCTAACTTCATTCAAAATTCAAAAACGAAATTTTTTGAAAATCATTTCGTCTATTTTTTGTATTGAATCTATTTTTGATTTTCGAGGGAACGGTGGCCTTAATAAAATAAAAATCAATTTTTTCTTTTGACTTTCAGTTTAACTCATTAGATTCAGTAATAGGTTCCTTCACAAAATATCTTGAATGATCGAGAAGAAGAAAAAGTTATCACACAATAAGCTAGGCCCGACCGGGCGACTTTGATTTTCCTTCCATTTGATCCTTCAAGTTGCGTATCTCTTGTGCTAAGTAAGCTACTTCATTGGGGTTTTCTGTCCAATTCCCCATGGACTTGGTATTTTCTCCCTCTTGGGACCCGGCCTGACGCCTTTCCTCTGCTACCCTTTTCCTGTTTCGTCGACTCTGAGTCTAAGTCGGTTGCGTGGCTGTCGCCCCCTCTTTTCGCCGAGTGGGCGGAACTCAGCCAGGCACCTTCTCGCCTAATCGTTCTTGTACGGAGTGTCGAATGGCGTCAGGGCCCAACCTCGATTGCACGGATCGGGCTCGCTGACTGCCATGCCCTCGATTCTCATGATCTCTCCCCTCGTGCTCGGAGGGTTGGACCCGATCACCTCGGGGCGTACGGGGGGACTGAGAGTTTGATGGGGTCCTCTGCCTTTGTGTTCGTGCTGCCACTGCTTGAGCGATTGCATCGATCTGAGCGGGTGTAAGTGGAACCATAGGTGGCGGCGGAGGTCGGGGTGCCGAGTCACTCTCTCGCCCTCGCGAACTGCGCTGACTTAGTTGTTCTCGCAAATCTCCTCCCGCATTGCGAGCGTTGTTACCTCCAGAGGCGTGACTCTGCTCTTCTTCTTCCATTCTCTTACCTTATCGTCCTTCGAGAATCTTCTCAGTTCTTCCGGCTAGCTCGTGTGAAGTTTGAGACGCAACCTTTCGTCACGATCCCCACAGACGGCTAGATTCGTCAAAATGGGTTTTACCCGCCGGATCGGCCCATCCCGTCCCACTGTAGGTGACGGGCTCTTCATTATTTGACCCGCCAGGAGGCGGGCTTTTTAGCCCGCCCCGCCTGGGTCATGGCCTAGGCGGGGGGCGAGTCGCAGGTTTAGCCCGCGGCCTGCGAATATATATTTTATAAAAAAAAAAATCCATTCCTTCAGGGTTCAGTCTTCACCTCACGCATCCTCCTCAATTCCTCCACCGCCATGGCACCATTCGCAATTTCTAATCCTTAATTCCTAATGTTGAATAGAAACTTGATAGTTTGGATAATTTCTTTTAGTTAGTTATTTTGTATTAATATTTAATACATGTTATTTTTTTTGTATTATTTACTTATTTTGATTTGTGTAATTGTGTTAGATTAGTATGATATTGGAAATTTGGAGGTAGTGTTAGTGTTTCTTTATAGTGATATTTAAAAAAAAAAAAAATTCATACAGTGATATATTTTTTTATGAGTTTTCAATTTGTGTTGATAATGTTCATTTTTATGAGTTCCAACGCATGAAATGTATGATTGTATTGCAAAAGAGGATATTACTGAGGTTGTAGCAGCATAGGTAGAAACAGAAACAGTTAGGCCATGATTTGGCTAAGTGCAAGTCTGTGTTTTCTTCCCTTGTTCAGAAATTAAAACAAGGTGCTTCTAGTAACAACAACAACAGTTTGTAAAATAATGAACTGTTTATTCACACCCGTATGGGCAGCTCAACTAGTCACAGAGGTGAACTTAGAAGAATGACCAGGGATCGAGTCTCACCAACGGCAGTGTGAGGGAGTAACCTCTCAAAGTGAGAGGGGCTCCTTGTGCGCAGTGAGCACAGGTCTAGCCTCTGTGATTCATGTTCAACTCATGTTCAATTGAGTTATCATGATTTACATCATCCCAAATGCGCTTTAATAGCACCAAATCTAAAATCAACGAGAAATAGCAGGAGTAGTGTGACGTGTTACTACTGTACTCTGTACAATGATTTTTTTTTTTAATTAACACAGTGAAAAATTGGATGGCGGGCTTTGGCATGGCGGGGCGGGCCAGCCACATTCCAAGCCCGCTAAGAGGCGAGCTTTTTAGCCCGTCCCGCTATGAGGACGGGCTTTGGTGTGTTTGGGCTCGTCCCGCCCCGCGAGACCGTTTCGACGACTCTACAGACGGCGCCAGTGTTAGTTTTAGGGTTTTTGAGGCCTACAGAGGTCCAACACAATCCGTTAGATTGGTGGATTCACCGAAAAAATGCTAAGAGAGGTAACTTAAGAAACAAGAAGATGACTAAGGAAACAGGCTATTTTGTTTATAATTTTTGGGGGTTTCTTTGTATTCTCAAAACTGGATTATATATTTGAATTTATTTTTACTAGCTTATATTTTTTGGGACGAGAGAAACCCTCTCGTGTGTAATAGGAGACTAAGATGGTATTGACAAAAATTGAACTCGTACCTTCCAAGTACAAGATTATGCTTTACCCACTCAACAATTTCTTTCAAAACTTAAATTATATAGTTTACATATACAACATCCATTATCAACAACGATAAGATTAATCTGAATCTGGATTCAACTTTAGTGACCTTGCAATTACATTAGCCCGTTTACCATATCAGTCCATATTGTTTTTTAAACCAATTAAGTCCTTGAACTTTAAAAATTTTAACCAATTTGGTCCTCCGTTTGTTTGACCATTAGTCAACCGTTAACTTGGGACTAAATTGATAATTCGCTATAGTCAAGGGACTATTTTGGTAATTAACTTTAAGGGTGGGTAATCCGGTTCAGTTTTCTCGAACCGAACTGTACCAAACTAGTCAGATTCGGTAATATATCGAACAACCAAATGGTAATAGATTCTTGTATACCGAATGGTTCGGTAAAAACTCGAACCGAACTGAATTGTTCGGTAAAAACCGAACCGAACCAAATACCGTTTGATCTTTGGATTGCTATTTTGTTATATATTAGACTTTGGATATGGACTATGTAAACACCATAACACATAATATAAAACTTTTGATAGCAAACGATAAAGAAATCAAATAAAACATTTACAAGAGATACCCGTGAGAATATGAGTTGAACGGCAAAGCAAACAGCAAGGGACTTGAATTTACCTTTTATTTATTTATTTATTATTATTATTATACGTTTTTTTAAAAAATCAAATGGTATTCGGTTCAGTTCAATTTTTTACCGAATAATTCGGATCGGTTTTTTATCGAACCGTTCGGTATACAAAAATTTAATACTGTTCGGTTGTTTGGTATATTACCGAACCAAACTAGTTCGGTTCGGTTCGGTACGGTTCGATTCGAGAAAACTAAACCGTTGATTATAGCGAAATTATCAATTTGATCCCAAGTTAACGGTTGACTAACGGTCAAACAGACGGAGGATCAAATTGGTTAAAATTTTTAAAGTTTGAGGAATTTAATTGATTAAAAAAATAGTCAAAGACTAAATTGATAATTTTGCTATAATCAAGGACCATTTTAATAATTAAGTCTAAAATTTTTATAGACTTGTCACAAATTACAACATCGGAAAACGTTTTCCTTATTATTAGATTATTATAATTAGTACACGTTCTAAATTATGTCTGGATATTTATTTTGGGTGTGTGGCTATCATTTCCATATTGACTCTATAATTTATATTGATGTGTAGCAATTAAATGAAGTGACCTCTTCCAACATAATGCCGATTCGTATGTTCACTATCTTGAAATGATTACATTTTCCATTTTCCTTGCCTTCGAGAAGAAATGTCCCTTTTGCCTTTATTGTGTTCAACATTGCCAAACACAAAACGATAAATATCCTTTTATAAAGTAAAATTTACACTACAATTTTTATTTTAGCAAAAATGAATGAAACAAAAATAATAATTTACTTTTTATATGTCATTTTGTTATTGTCATGTCAATAGAGAATAAAAAAAAAATAGACTCTTTATTTGATAGTGGAAAATAATCGGAACCATGACCAAGGTGAGAACCGTGGGCAAATCATAACCATCGATCTAGTTGATCTAACGATTGAAAATAAAGAAAAATAAAGAGAAAATGGAAAAAAAAAATCGTCTTCATAAATATTACCAATTTTGTAAGTTTTTTTTTCTTTATGAAAATGACCACATTCCATTTTTTTTTTTTTTTACATTTCCTACCCATTGATCATCCCAAATTGACGAATCATATTAGTTCATAGTTCTCTCTCTCTCTCTCACACACACACACACACGTGTGTCTGTGTCTGTGTGTGTGCGTATGTGTAAGTGAACAAGCTCTCAGTAAAAAGTGATGACTAATTTGATTCATCAATTTTAGTAGATCAATGGTCGAGAGTTGCTCAAAAAAAAATAAAAAAATAATAAAAAAGTCATGGTTAATTTTATAAATATTACGAACTTAAAAGTTTATAATAACTATAAAATTGGCTTAATATTTTTATTTACTAAAATGTTCAACCATTGATAAACTTTGATGGACGACTTAGATCAGTCCTCGCTTTTTACCGACTTACAGTAGTGAGTTGTTCTCATTTGGACCACTCCTATATATTGTGTGACTTGAAAATGGGAGATATTTTTTTCATTTTTCCTTATTTTAAAAGAAACTTGATAAAAAAAAACAATTAGGCATGAGGACAAAAAATTTGCATCCACATTTAAAAAAAATGCCACTCAACTCATATATGTCAAATTTATTTTGGGAGTTAATTTCACTAGAGGTCCCTTGTCTTTGTTGATGATTTTAAATTTAGTCTCAGACTATCGTTTTTGCCATTTAAGACTCTTCATATTTTTCTTTTGTTATTTTTCCGATTCAACCGGTTTAATTGATTTAAGACTTTTCTAATAACCGGTTGAAAATATGGTTACTAAAAATCAGAGGTTACCTGAAGTTCTAAACCAATTAAACCGGTGGAAACTAGAAAAATAACAAAAGAAAAATATGAAAAGACAAAATTGCCCTTACTAAAAATAGAAAAAGTCACTAGTACAAAAAAAGCTTTTCGAGTCACCTATAAAACACTTTCTGAGTCACCTGTACAGGTGACTCGGATCTTGGTGACTGTGAAAGTCCTTTGCATTCCGAGACACCCGTAAAGGGTGACGTGAAAAGCTGAATCAGGTTTTTTTTTTTATTTTTTTTATTTAATACAGACTTTTCGAGGCACCTCAACTATAGCTAAATTCACAAATTGGTCCTCAACTTTTAATTTTAACCAATTAAGTCCTTAACTTTGCAATTTTAACACGATTTGGTCCTCTGTCTATTTGACCGTTTGTTGACCGTGATCTCTGAGGATATATATGTATTTTCACCGTCGCCCGCCCTCATCTACTGCCATGACACATTCCACCACTTAGCCTTCACCTACTGTCACGATACAATCCACCGCCCAAACACCTTCGCATAATTCATCATTGCTAGCGCTACAACCCATTTTGCAATCTTCATCAGGTCCAACGCCACAAACAACCATGTCTGAGTCTACTGGCCGACGGCGCGATTCTCGTAGTCAACAAGAAGCGCGATTCGGGTCGGGCCAAGTACCGACTCATCCACGTGGTCCGCATGCACAAGGGCACCGACGATAAAGCCTACCGTTGCGTTTACGAGCAGGAAGATCCGCAAGGGAAAGTCGGAATCAACCTCTCATAAGACCTAATGGTGATCGCCGGCGAAGCCCTCAAATCCAACATAACCATAACCGCCGGCGGCCGCGCCGTCATCGACGATCTCCAGAAGAACCTCCAGCTCTCGTCGAAGCACGTGGAGGCCTCCAGGATGACGTTGCACCGGTTCGGAAACACGTCATCTTCTTCGCTCTAGTACGAACTCAACTACATTGAATCCAAAGGGAGGATGAAGAATGGCAACAGGGTTTGGCAGATTGCTATCGGCAGTGGGTTCAAATGTAACAGTGCGGTCTGGAAATGCAATCGAAACCTTAAAAAACCGACGATGGACCATGAAATTACATATATATCCTCAAAAATCACAGTCAACAAACGGTCAAATAGACGGAGGACCAAATCGTGTTAAAATTGCAAAGTTAAGGACTTAATTGGTTTAAATTGAAAGTCGATGACCAATTTGTGAATTTAACTATACTCGAAGGACCATTTTGGGTATTTACTCTAATAATAAAGATAATGTTTTAAACCAACTAAAGTTACACACACTCTTTTGTAAAGTATTCTACCCACAACTCTCGGACTTCATCTATTTCATTCATGGAGTAGGTTGCTTCGTTGTCAAATATCTACATAATAATTTTAATTATTCAAATTAGTAAACATGTTAATTAATAAATTATAATTCAAGTATACATATAGTTGTATTTAAATTACTTACCACATCTAGACAATTAAGCCTTGAATGCTTAGTAACAATCTTAAACATGTATCGTAGTACATAGTATCCACATTCAGTGCCTCCCGGTTGTTGTGGACACTACAAAATACAAACAAAAGTTAATATCATATTAATAAATAAAAACAAAAGGTTAATATTATATTAAAACTTTAACTTTAACTTCATAGTCTGCATTCCTTCCAATTAATCGCTCTAGTTCCTCGTCCAATATAATTGTAGAAACAGATCAAAATACCCTATATTAGTAATAAACATTTATATCAATGTATAAATAACATAATATCATTTAAAGCACATAGTATTTGTGCTAAGAGTTCACTTACATATTCAAATAAATTTTGACTTCAAGATGGCGCACACTTTTCAAAGGATCAAACACATATACCGTTTTTGATGGTGTGCAAATCACGAACAGTATCCAATGATTACTACATTTACAAAACATATATATATATATATATATATATATATATATATATATATATATATATATATTAAAATTCTAATATCAAACACTTCAAATAAAGTTATTAAGTTATATAAATTAGTAAAGTAAAATACTTACTTTTGATGATATGGTGCCAAAATGAAATGCTGATCCTTGTGTTCGTCCATGACCCTAATGAAATATGAAGTTAGTCCATTTAGCTTATTATGAATGATATACTCTGACATTAAAGCAAAGTAAATTATATATCAAATATGTCCAAAGTTGTATCTTGACCATAGAAAATGACAAAGAACCACTGGAATTGAGGCAGCCGGAGTATAAAGAAATATATAATTCATTCAAAATAACACTAATATTCATAATAAATCAACAAAAATTCAAAACAAATTTATTAAAATATCATATATAACACACAATCACATACAATAATATTCAAAATAGATAAAAACAAATTCAAATATACAATTAAATTTCAAAATAAATTCAAAAATAAAAAATATATAAAACTTAAATATACGTAGTACTTACCGTCAATGGCCGACGTTGCTGTGGCGATTGGCGGAGAGCGGCGAAGCAGCGAAGGTTGCTGTGGCGAACTGCGATGGCGAGCGAGGCGGTTGGCGGTTGGTTGTCGCGGCTGTCTGCAGAGGGAGGTGAGGGGAGGCTACCAGAGGCGGCGAGGCGGGGCGGAGGGCGTGGCGGTCGGATTTCAGATGAAATTTTTTTTAGTTGTGAAGGTAGTTTAATGTCGCGATGGATTTCATCAAATCAGATTTGGTAGGGTTAGTCTTCGACTGATTTTCCGCAGCACCCTCGGGACTGGTGTCGCGAATATTGTATTATTATTATAATAATATTGGAGTCCGCGGCATCGGCCTAGGTCGGCGCCGCGGATTCTAATATTATTATTATTATAATAATAATATTATATCCGCGTGGGTGCTGCGGATTCCAATATTATTATTATAATAATATTATATCTGCGGCACCCTTTCCTTCTGGGTGCCGTAGATTCGCATATTATTATTATAATATTATTATTTCCGCGGCACCTCTTCGTAATGGGTGCCTCGGAAAGTTCTCTCTTTTTTTTTTCTAATGTTGTAGTAGTGAGTCATAAGAAGGACTAAAAGTGTCCAAAAAATAATAGTCTAGGATATTAAATGACAAAAACGATTGTCTGTGACTAAATTTGGAAATGCCACCAAAGACAAGGGACCTCAAATGGAATTAACATGTTAAAGTGGTTTTAAGATTAAGTACTATTACATGTGGTCTCAATTTCTTTTCCCTTACTTTTACTCCAGAATGCGGCAACTAAGGATATAATATTTTCATCATGTGGGTCCCCAAAAAAAATATCTACATAAAAAATTTGTGAGAGAAAGTAAAAAATTAAGAGTAAGAAGTCGAAGTTCATGAAATATTTTACTTTTAAGATTTTACTTGTACTTTTATCTTATTCGCATGTAATTAATGTTTATTAGATTTTTTTTTAAATAGTATATAAGATTTATTTAGGATTTTAAAATTGATGTTTCCAAATCGTACTTCCATGGTGTTAATGTAAGATTTTCCCTTTAACATATATTATATATTAAGGCTTTAATTAATTTCTGCTAGTGGACTAGGCTTATTAAGTGGTCTGGTTGGACTGAATAACTAGAAGTTGTTAGTCCACTAAATTCTATGGCTAATATAATCCTGGATTGATGGGATACATGATAATTTATGATATAGCACATTCAGTTACGGTACTCATACTGCTCAATAGACACCAATACACCATCTAGGGTTCTGAGTCGGGTATGAGGAAAACTATGTCTAACGGTCTACCGTTCGAGAGGTAATACAACGGGAACATCAACTGTGGCTGGAGATCAACACGGCTGTCGCTTCCGCTTATACGAGGTCAGGTCTCTCGTATACTATTATTCAATATAGTTAGATTATTTGTATCTAACATTTGGTATCAGAGCATTTATAATATCTGTCTAGTTGATTGTATTGCCTAAAAATCAAAATTAATTTCATATACATCAAGTTTTGTATATGCTTTGGTTTTCAATTACATTCGCATCCAAATTCATCAAAATATGCATATAAAAATATATCTTTTGATGTAATTGAGGAAAATTATTATGTATATTTTAAAAGAATTATTTGTAATTGGTTTTGTTCGGGTGGAATTAATTTCAGTTAATTTTGAACAAATAAAAACAAATTTCAGCATTAAGAACATTTTTAATTCCGTTTTGGATCGCGAAATTAGCCGTTGTTGAATCTGGAAATTAGCCTACGGCCTAGATTTCTTTTCGTCGGATTTATTTTTCCGGCATAAATCACCAGATTGTGTCGCCGGTATTTGGTTTCGGCCACTATTGACGGTGGTGGATAGCAATGGCGGTGGTGGCATCGCGACTTGGAGGCGGTGGCGGCGAGCAATGGCTTTGGTGCTGCGACAAGGAAAGACGTCGGAGGTGGGATGATTTTTCCAGTTCGCCGCTGCTGTTTCCCCCTCCTTCAGGCGGCGCTAGCTTCGATCGTCGCTGTCTTTCATCATTCAGGCAGTGCCACTTCAATTTGTCGACGAGCTCCACCGTTGGGAGGACAGCGTCATGGCGGCGAATGGTGAGCGACGTCTCGAATGGGGGACACGGTGGATGGCAACGGCGAGGTTGGGTCAGGCGGACGACGATGACAAGGAATCGGCTTCGGCCGGCTTCTTTTCTCTCCATACAATTGCGTCTCTTCCCCCTTTTTCTTTGGTCACATCTATCTCTCTTTCTCTCTGTTTGGCTGCGGCCGAAACAATCATCATGGCTGCTAGGGTTTTGACATGACTAGGCATAAAGATGAAGATGGTGATGGAAAATGTTTGGGCCGGGTCAAGCCCATTAGGGTAGATCTGGTCATATTAAAAAAAAACATGGGGCGTACTTAAGTTATTGGGCTTGCTTTAGTTCTCCATCATCATATTTAGACTTCTTCTAGCCAATTGATCAAATTAATTCCTCTTTCAGTTATTATTAAATTATCATTCAATTTGGGGCAAATATTAAGTTTTAATTTGCTCTTTGAATTTTAATTTAATGTTAAAATGCATATTAAATTGTCTCAAGTGTTGCAATTTATTCAGAGTATATGGGTTAATAGTATATTAATATGCAAATCCAAGCATATTACGTATATTTATAAATTATTGTTATAATTATGCATATAGAAAAGTATGTTTTAAGAATGGATTTAGCATAGTATTAACTCATAGTATATAAATTTCATTATTAAATATCACTCAATTTTGGATCCTTAGGCCAATTTTAAGCATTATGGCCTATAAAGGTGGCTTATTTTGTTTTTTTCCTTAATTTTGAGCACATTTTAATTTTAAGTGTCTCTGGAACTTTAGAACCTATTTTGGACAAACTATTTAGGACCTATCTTGGGTCATTAAAGTATGGATTCCACAATTTTGATTGATATTTAAATAATAATTGTAGCTCTTTCATTTGATTATGACATGTTTATTAAGTTTTAATTATTACTAACTACCATATTTTGGTATTCATCATTGGTAATAATATTAAGTTTTGGGTCTATTTCAGTACCAGACCATTTATCATTCATGTTATAATTCACTTGGGCCATTGAGGTTTATGAGCCTAATTTGAGTGATTAAGTGCTATAATTATTGTCTTGACCTATTTTTGAGATATTAAGGATTTAATTGTTATTTTGGCCATTAAGAATTATAACTATTATTTAAGTTGATTACATTTTAATCTATCAATAGTTTTTCATGGCCTTAACAATAATATTAAGTCTTTAATTCTATGGCAAAAGCAATATAGTTGATATATTGTCTGTAAATTTGGTAATTTGGTTATTACCTTAACTTCAGTCTTCCTAAGTATCATAATAGGCATGGTTAATTGTTATGTAGTAAATTGATATTAGTATTTGGCATCCCTTAATTCAGTTTTGCCTTTATTGTAGTTATTATTAATTGACATTATTAATTACTGTTATTAAGTTCAGGGGCTAATCTCATTTTTTACCTTCCATAATAATAATTATTTTATGGTAATATATATGCTATATTTGGGACATTGGTATGATTACCACTTAATTTTACATGACTATTAATGTTGGTAATTAAGTCCTACCAATAAATTTTTAACGTATCATTGGATGCTGAATCGAGTTTATTGACACAGATAGTGAAGATTGGGAGAATTCTGGCGTTCTTTCTTCTTTTGTGGATCGTCATTGTTGTTAGCGCAATGGAGAGATGCGATTTGCACCATTAAAGGTAGCCATTAATTATCTTTTATGGTTGTTATTGATAATTAATGCTACAGTTATAGTTAACTGCTAATTTGGACTAGTCACATATATATTTTACCTTTAGAAAAATGAAAACATTTAAAGGTGCATTACCATACTTTAGTTTGTCGTTATTATTAATGTTAATAGTGATTATAATGTTACTTATTGCTATTAATATTAATGATGACATTAATATTGTTATGGTATTCAGTTATTCATCTTGAATTGTTTCCAAATAAATTTATGTGACAATATTCCAGTACAGAAAATAATTTTCTTGACATTAATGTTTTTCGGACTTCAAATTTTATTAAGTTTTTAAAATTTTATCCGAAAACGTTTATAAATGTTAGCGGTTTTAACCATTGTTTTTCCATTATGAGTCTCCTACATAATGTGATAATATTATTATGGTTATTTATTGTTATTTTGGTTATTTGCAATTTCGCCTTTAATAAGAATAATATTATTACCTGGGTTATGGAGAGTGATTTTGAATCAATTTAGTAACTTTGGAAAAACATATTTTCTAGGCAATTGACTATATATTGCCACTAATTCCATAATTCATTTAGTTCTTTGAATTATGATTTTAGTTCTGATTGCCCATATTTGGTTAAGCATGAATAAATGAATATTTAGTGTAAATTCATATTCTTTAGGTGGTTCATACTCTCTAGATTATTTTATGCATTCGTTCACATTAAGTGCATAATATTAAGTTTAATTATGCAATTAGGGTTTGTGATATTTTGATTTACAAATGATAACATATCCTTTTGGTTTGATATTGTTTGAATTTGTAAATTCAGTTATTTCTCATAAATTTGATCTTTATGCATTAAAACATTTTGTCATGGGTTTACAGTTTAAAAATTTTAAAGTATATATTCAGTACATTATTATTCAAAATGTTGGGTCTCTTTTGGTTTGGATTCATTGGTGTTTTAATATTAAGTTTATACTTTGAAATCTCATATTGTAAATTGCTTTAAGTTATGCAATTTATTTGGAATATATGGGTTTAATGTTTAATTTATGGATATTTGTCCTAAGCATAATATTCTGTTTTAAATTATGCAGTTTTATTATGCCTTTAGCAATGCATAAATTTAGGATGAAATTATATCAGTTCTTAATTAAGTTGGAATTATCCATAAACTTTAGTTGTGGTAGTGCCTGAATTTAAGCACGTTTAAGCCGTTAATTTAGTTCACCAATTTAAGCTTTAATCATAGGTGAACCATACAGTTTTTGGTGTATACCCTACAGTTTTAGGTTCATACCCCAAACAGTTATACATTAAGTATATATGAATCGGTGAGGCATACTAGTTTTAATGGCCATGACTTAAGAACATCTTGTGCCAATAGTCTCCTTAAATTGATACTCTAGCTAAGGAGTCGGTTTTCAGCGAGACTTTGTCTTTAGCCAACTTTCCTGTGGGTATATTTGAAATTTTCCATCATAATCTAGTATAATTTGCGAAAATTTTATGTATTCCTTGCCAATGTGATTTGATTTCGGTTCATTAAAGAATAACCATAGCATCTTAACTTTTAAGTCTTGGTTAATTAAGGAATAGCTACAGCATATTCAACTACCTAAGATTATTAAGTTATGATCTTATAATTTTAATTTGGTTGGGGAGTATCCACACCATCCTTAATCATTTAAAATTATATAGGTTAAGCAAGGAATTGATAATTGTCTAGTGATCTTATAATTTTAATTTGGTTTGGGAGTAGCCACAAAATCCTTAATCTGTTAAAATTATATATTAAGCGGTTTATTTTGATCACATAAAGTTTTGGACATATTATTTGTGGTTAATTGTATGTAATATGATGGAATGTAGCCCACATGCAATTTCCTTATATTTGTATAATTAATCATGATGAAATACTGAACTACGGTCATAATTTAGCCCACAGGCAATAGAAATAAATCAATTTATTTACTTTATGGTTATTTGTAAATAATTTCCAATTCTATCATGAAGTTTAATTTTATGATGTAAACTTTGTATCATATTTCTTAATTTACCCACATGGATTAAGGAAAGGAAGATGATTTCTTAAAGTTTTATCATAATGGTTGTAATGAATCTTATTGAGTGAAACTTTAGCTTACATGCAAGTTTTATAGCATTTGGTTTTTCGGCTCATTTGATAATTGTTTCATCATAAATACAATTTCAGTTGGATCTAATTAAATTAAAACTTTAGCCCACAGGCAAGTTTTAGGCAAATTATATCGTGCACCGCGGTGCATAATCGATTATGCACCACGCATCAAAATGACGTCGTTTTATTTAATGAAAAGAAACGGAATCCGTTTCGCGCCTTTCCGCAAAAAATTACTTTGTTCTTCAATTTCATTTTGTATACACTGCAGTTTGAGTTCAACACAACTACAATTTCATTTCGATATAACTACAGTTTCATTCAATATTTATACACTCAAATATGTGAAAATGTTATTTTATTTTATTTTATATACACTATAGTTTCATTAAAACACAACTACATGATCATTTCGATATAATTACAGCTTCATTGTACAATATACATTCAAATATGTGAAATGTTATTCAGTTTCATTTTATATATACTGAAGTTTCATTTCACCACAACTACAGTATCATTTTGATATAACTGCAGTTTCATTTGATAATATAAAAAATTATACGTGAGACGGTGTCGGTTTAGATACACTGTAGTGTCACTCCGTTAACACTAACAGCGCGTCGTTTCTTTACTTAAAGAAACATCGCCGTTTTGATATGCGGTGCATAATCAATTATGCACCGCGGTCCATGATATAACGACTGTAAGGTTTATGACTCTAGATTCTTCTGGATATTTAGTAATTGAGATAAAATATTGTCATACGGGTTTCTTAATTGGATTTAATAGAATTAAAACTTTAGTCCATAGGCAAGTTTTATGTCAATAAATCCCCCAACCCATTAGATAATAATTTTATCACAATTCTTAAAATTTATAAATTTAGTTCAATTATAATTCTAAGTTTCATGGTTTGCATTGGCAAAACATGTATTCAGTCACTTCTCAAAATTTAGCCATTTTTATTAATTGATCCACGAATCTTGCTCGGTTCTTCAAACTAATTGTAGTAAGTTACATGATTTGACATACCTCTTGGATTCCAATAATAGTAAAATGTATCTTTTGAGCCAAATTCTAACTTGGTTTTGGAAGGTGTATTTTGTTTTTTTAGTATGTCCAACTATGGTGGGGAATTATATCTTCATTATTGAGTTGGACTTTAATTGGAACCAAAAAATGATTATTTAGTATGCCCAACTAATGGCGGGAAAGTATATCTTCATTTATTAGTTGGTCAAATCAATTATGAGTATGTATATTATTAAGTTCATTTTATTAATTTCGCTGAAGAATATCTTTATCAGTGGGAGTGATCATTTAAAAAAAAGTTCATTAAGATGCTCCATTAAAGATTATGGATTTAATTATTGTCTTCATACATCCCAATTATGCAAATTGGATTGTATGTCTAACAATAAGTCCAATAGATTCCGCAAGTGTAAATCGTGTATTTGTTCTCATAAATTAATAAGTTCAAATTATTGAACATTTAGTTGTGCAACACATTTATGAAAATGTTTTAACAATATTAAGGAATTTATTTGAGCAAAGCATTTAACTTGTGGTGCACTGTTATGTAATAAATTCTTTAGTGATTAATAGAGTCTTTAGTTTCTTCAACATTGATCATGGGCCATTTTGGTTTGTAAGACTCAAAACAATTTTGTGAGACATATAAGTAAGACTCATTATGTTCGATCAGTTCGTTTAAAGCGGACATTGAAGTTATTTGGGAAGTTATGGTGTATGTTTAAGATTCCAAATTTATGGACTTAGACCTTTGGTTTATTGTCTAATTAAGTTATTGGAATGCTTCTTTGACTTGACTATCTTTTGGCTATTTTTGATGAGTGGGAGTGACAGACGTGTCAACTGCAAGCTCTTAGCCGTTAGAGGTAGTGCTTAATTAAATTAACTTATAAAGAAGTCATAGAATATAGTTAGCATTATGCTAACATTAAGAGATTTCTACTTAAGGCATGTTTCTAAGGTTTTAGAGATCATACAGTGTACTCTTTGTACAATTTGAATGTGTTTCTCTTTCAGTTCTGCACATAATATATTTTGAGAAACATCCCTTAAGGTACCAAGAACAAACATAGGATTTGTTCATAAAGGACCTAGGTTGGAGAATTAAAATGCATGTGAGCATAATGGGTACTACTCTGATTAAATAGAGAACATGTCACTATGATTCGTGTGTTTTGTTCTTTGATGAAGGTTGTGCTAGTACTTGCACCAAGTGGGAGAATGTAAGATTTTCCCTATTAATATATATTATATATTATATATTAGGGCCTTAATTAAGTGGTGCAAGTGGACTAGGCTTATTAAGTGGTAAGACTGGACTGAATAACTAGAAGTTTTTAGTCCACCAAACTCTGTGCCTAATATAATCCTGGATTGATGGGATACAGGATGATTGATGATATAGCACATTCAGTTACGGTACTCATACTGCTCAGTAGACATCAATACATCATCTAGGGTTCTGAGTCAGGTATGAGACAAACTATGGCTAACGGTCTACCGTTCAAGAGGCAATACAACGGGAACATCAACTGTGGCTGGAGATCAACACGGCTGTCGCTTTCGCTTATACGAGGTCAGGTCTCTCGTATACTATATTATTCAGTGTAGTTAGATTATTTGTATCTAACCGTTAATGGCTAATAACCCTTTGGTTGATTAATTCAATTTTTGTCCAACCTAAAACATTAGAAGTTTTAATGTACCATAAGATAATTCTTCTCTTTCAAAAAAAAAAAAAAAAATGTACCATAAAATAAAGTCAAAGTTCAAATTATCTCAAAGTAGGTATGTGTAGGTACTAGTTTTCAATTTTCTGGTGACATTTACGCTTCATTTGACAATTTTTTTTTCTAGGTATAAAAGGTTTCATTTGGAACTCTGTGATGGAAACGTATATGTGGAAATTGAATGAATTTTGAAAAACAACTAGTGTAATATTGGAGTGATGCTTAAACATATTTATAATTCATGTATTATGATTAAATTAAGAGTTAATACAACAAATGACCCTTTGACTATTGAGGTAGTACTCCTCTTAGTCTTTGACTTTTAATTCGACCAAAACACATAACTTGGTTTTGGCTTTCATAATTATAATAAATAGTTCAAATTATGATTTCTGTCAAGTAGGTGTTAAATCTAAAGGTGAAATCGTCAAATCAAAGCATATGGCGCCAATAAAAACAATTTATATCCTAATTACTCCAAAACTGATAAGAAATAACAAAGGAAAAATGTCCTAATTGAATTTGCGTAGATATTCCTGAGCAGAATGAGGGATGTGCGAAGGCTTGGGAATTCATCCACTTCAACTTACGGTACATTCTCTATACTGTCTACTGCTTATCAAGTTAGTATGTATATGATATGCTAAAGTGTTCCAAGGGATGTGCGAAGGCTTGGTTTCCAAAGTGTTTGCATTTTTTATTTTTTATTTTTTATTTTTTTGTTGTTGTACTGTGTAGTATGGAACACTAGAGACCATTTCATATAATGGGTATACAATAAGTTTTGTATAGGGACCACTTGTCCCATATTGCACAGAAAAAAAAAAAATAGACACAAGTATCAAATAAGCCCATCTACTACTGCGAAGTGCTCAATTCTCACCAAGAATTAAATTAAATGCCAAATAAGTCCATCTACCAGCTAAATTTGTTCGATTAGCTTTTTTTTTTTTGCAATTTGCTAACAGGTTGTCTATTCAATTAATAATAATAATACACTACTGGAAATTCTGAAATTTCCGACCACCTGAAAGTTATTTTAAATCAAGTCGAAAGCCTTGTTCCGACCACTTTTGGTATCCGGAAAAATCCTTGTTGCTATTTCCGACCACTTTTTGCTTTCAACTTGATTTAAGATCACTTTCAGGTGGTCGAAAATTCAATAATTTCCAGTAGTGATAATAATAATAATAATAATAATAATAATAATAATAATAATAATAATAATAATAATAATAATAATAAATAAACAGAATTTCAGCCACCGGCTGTCCGCGCCGGACAGCCGGTGGCTGCCAAATAGCCGACAGTCGTGGCTGTCCAGCGAGGACAGCCGGACAGCCACGGCGATCAAAGATGAGGTCCAGATCTGGACCTCAAACGGTCTGGAACGAGGGCGGCGGCCATGGCCGTTCCAAGCCGTTTGAGGTCCAGATCTGGACCTCATCTTTGACAGACATGGTTGTCCGGCAGGCTGTCCGGCAACCACCGGCTATCCGGCGCGGACAGCCGGTGGCTGAAATTTTTTTATTATTTATTTATTTATTATTATTATTATTATTATTATTATTATTATTATTATTATTATTATTGTTATTATTATTATTATTATTAATTGAATAGGCAACCTGTTAGCAACCTGCAAAAAAAGTCAATCAAACAAATTTAGCTTGTAGGTGGACCTATTTGGCACTCAATTTAGTTCGTGGTGAAAATTGAGCACTTCGCAGTAGTAGATAGGCCTATTTGACACTTGTACCAAAAAATATTAATTATGTTTGTCTGAGTTGTTGTAATTCATATTTTTTAACAGAAAATTATGAAGATAGTAGTGTATTTTCATTGAAGATTAAACATGGTGGTGGTAAAATGAATCACAGTGGGACAGTAAGATACATGGGAAGGAAAAGTGATACCTTTGACTCCATGGAAGTGGATGGATGAGGTTTCATGACTTTACAAGAGAAGGTGGAGGAATTAGGATACAATATGTTAGATAGTAAGTTATATGGAGTATTAAGAGAAGGGTTACGTTGATAGAGGTGCTTACAGACTTGGAAGCATTGGATTTGCTAGATTTTGAGGGTAAGGCAAGAGAAGTTGAAAAATTTGGGTTGAAGCAAATGCAGAACCTGGGGAGGAAATAGTACTAATTCTGATCCTAGCTAATTTTAGTTGGGAAGACATTATAGAAGGATTTCCAGAAATTGAAAATGAAGTTGGGGATGATGATTTTGAGTTTGACAAAGCAGTGAATTCTACTGTAGAGTTTGGTGGTCTTGGGAATACTTATAATAATGTTGGAGAGATTAGGGCTTCTACTAAACTCTTAAATATAGATATAAATTTCTCGATCTGATGAAGGTAATTTAGCTAACAATGATGATGAGATGAGAGGGAATGTAAGATATGGGCAGTGTTTAGGGCATCTATAGATATGAAAAATCCCAACTTTACAATGGGTATGATCTTTGGTTCCAAGCAGGAGGTCAAAGATATATACTATAGTGAAGTATGTTTTTAATGTTGGTTTTGATGTAAAATTTGTGAAAAATGACAAGGAAAGAATTGTTGTCAGTGCAAATTAAACATGAATCATATATGTCCTTGGTGAATCACTACTAGGTATATCAAGGACGACAAATGTTAGAGGGTGGTGGTGCTGAAGGATAATCATGATGGATATACAAAAACAAAACTGTAATTGCTAAGAGATGAAAACATCAATTTAGTGGTAATTCTGAATGGAAAACAAAGGAGTTTAAGAAGAAAGTTACAAGTTGTATATATGTTAGCAAGAGGCCGGCAGGGTTATAGGGACATGCGTTTAGCAAATCAAAGGGGATGAAGAATTGAAGAAGCTAGCATTCAAAAAGTTTTGGAGTTACTATATATCTAGAAATTCAAAGGACCAATCCAAAGAAAGACAAGCTCGATTGTGAAATTAAGTGATCAAGTGAAGCATGTAGAGAAGGATTTAAGTATTGTATAAAAATTAGTATTGGGGTTGATGGTTGTCACTTAAAAGCAGGACCGGATTTTAGGCTGTGCAAGCTGGGCTACCGCACAGGGCCCCCAATTTTAGAGGGGCCCCAAATTTTAGAGGTCCAATATTTAATATTTACCTAGCTTGTTTAGAATAAAAATTAAAAGTTTACAATTAATTTAAAAAGGTTCTATGAAGAGATGGTAAAAATATGTATATATTGTATTTTAACTTGGAGGTCAAAGGTTCGAAACTCCCATATGTTATTTTTAAAAATTCAGATTTTGAAGGGCCTCAATTATTTACCAGAACAGGGCCACACAAACCTAAAATCCGGCCCTGCTTAAAAGGGTAATATAGGTGCGTGGACAGTAGGAATGGATGGTAATGACAGTATATTATATATATTCCCCATTGCATATGCTGCACTAGTTGAGGGAGAAAGCAATAATGCAAGGAAACTTGGGTTTGGTTTCTAGATCGAGTTGTTGAAACATGATTTGCATATTACAGATGAGATGTGGCACAACATTATCTAAGATAAATAGAAAGGATATGATTGATATGATGCATGCCTGCATTAAATTTTATCAAGTTCTTCCATATGTAGCTAGCTTATTACATGCAAACATCAAAGTACGTAGCTTAATTTTGCTTCCAATGAAAGGCTATCAAGGATGTACTTTGGGCTACAACAGTGAACTCATTTACTGTTGCAATGAGACAGTTAAAGGGGTTGGACATAAATGCTTTTGGCTGGTTACACCCTAGTGATCGAATTGAATGGCCTAGACCCCACTTCAATTGCAATGCACAATTCTTTAATGCAATGATCTTAGATGCAAGGTATTGTCCATTGATATGCATGCTGTTTAGAAACTTTAAGAAAGTTGGTTAAAAAAAAAAAAAGAGAACGCAGCAGTTGCTGGGTTATTAGGTGATCGATCAGTGTAGCCCATCAGAGTTACGTTTGAAATCAGGAGCATGTATAGTGGGCGTGGACAATATGAAGTTCATTTAATTTGGATAAGAGAATGCATGGGACCTCATTGGCATCCCTTGCATGCATGCATGCTATATGTGCTATTTGGTTAAACAATAATGGAAATGAAAAGGGCATGTGTTTGAATATGTTGATGACTGCTACTCAGTGAACACATAATTGCAAATTTATGGCAATACTATTAAGAATACCTATGATTGTTGTTACTGACAAAAACAGGAAAAAGAATAATAGAAAGAGAATGGTTCTGAAGATTTTTGGACTTCTTCTGCTCCCTAATGTCATTAGCTAAACAATTCTGATGCCCCTTCCATACACACTCAGAGCTCTTTAAATACAAAGAAAATGCAACGATAAAAACCATCAAAATTAGGAACACTAAAATAACAAAATATTTGAATAAGTCTTGCTTCAGTGCATTTCTATCTTTCTGTTGCGCCTTTGGTATGCAATTTTCCATTACTTTGATTAATTTAAGGGACACTACCTTATCTTTAAATTGTAGGTTCAAGTTGGTTTAGATGGCAGCAGTATGCAGGCAAGTTAGCACTGATGTATTAGTTCTAATAATTTTTTGTTTTAGTAGTAGGAATTTATGGTTTTAGTTAAGCTAATGTATTATTAGTTCTGATTTTTGTTAAGCTGTTTCAATGTGGTATGTCTTTATAATTTTTGTTAAACAGTTTGAATGTGACATTATGGTTTTGAATGCAAATGAAGCACGATTCTAAACTATACCTGACTCAGGATATATTTTCAACTCTAGCCAGCTTGCTTTTCCTTTCCCGCACAACACTGCCTGATAATACTCCACCATAAGCACGGTTTAATGCTCTCCTGTTCCTAGATAATCTAGACCTCTTGTATTCATCAAGCCTCAAACAATTTTCATAATGACTCACAAAGACACTCATATGCTAATAATGCTCCTTCACGGCTTTTAGCATAAATACTACAAAAAAAAAAAAAAAAAAAAAAAAAAAAAAAAAGAGAGAGAAAGATTCAGGTACAATCATGGTGCCTTTCAACTAGAAAAAGAAGTGTGGCATCCCTTGAATTCTCTTTCCAGTCACAGGGCACTTGGGTTCACTAGCTCTTTTCTTTGTAGTTTGATACACTAGCTCCCCACCTATTCAGAATATTTCTCAATGCTACCAATCCCAAAATCACGTTTTGGCACGAATATAACAAAATCTACAGCTACACATACAAGTATATGAATACAACTATAGTAATTGATGGAGATATTAGGAACGGGCTCGGGGCAAACCGACCAGGAGAGGAGATGGCGCAACATGAGGGGCCAAGGGCAACCCTGGCTAAGGTCGAGGTCGACCTTGGCTGGAGTCGACCTCGGCTGGGGTCGACCCCGGTTGGGGTCGGCCTCAGTCAGGAACGGTCACGACCCGAGGGCTTATAGCGAGGACGGCTTCGGTGGAGGTGTCCTAGGCCTCGGGCGTGTGCATGCGGACTCAGTCAAATCGTGATCCAACCGTCCACCTTATTCTCATGGGGCGGTTGAGGGGCTGACTTGTATAAAGTAGCTCATTCTTGTCTTGTTAGGACACCTGCATATTGTCTGCATATTACATTCTCCTTGTAATTCTCCTACAAACTCTTATCAATACAAGAATTGTCTCTGTGACATATATTCCTTGTCTTTATTATCTGGTTTAGTAATGGGCTGCCCGCCGGCGGTAGCTAATCCGGGCAGCGGGTGCCCGGCGGGCAGCTGCCCGCCCGCCGGCTGCCCGCTGCCGGCGTTGCCCAAGAAGGCCGCGGGTAGGTGGCGGGTCCCCTACCCCCCATTGACTCTTTTTCACCAAAAACGCCCCGGGAGCCTTTGTGGAACCCGAAACCATGCTTAGACACTTTCAAATGCAATTGATAACACACGTAGACAATTAACGGGTCAAAGATCGAGAAACATATGGCACATAACCTATCATGCTTTTCTAAACATAATCAACACCCAATCATGCGAATTCCCACCCAATATACCAAGAATAATTCCATACGATACAACCTAGGGTTCTAATGATTTTTAAATCAACAAGGACACAATTCATCTTCCAATATCAAGATTCGGTAAGAATATCATATAAACATCAAGAACATCCTACAATCATCAAGAACATCATATAATCATCAAGAACGTCATATAACCATCAAGAACGTCATATAATCATCAAGAACGCCATAATTATCAAGAACCTTTCATCATCAAGATCACCCATGGAATTATCCCATCAATTATCAATAATAATATCACAAATCATCAATACACAATAATATGGGGAAATCCTACGGGGGAAATCATAGCTATGAAAATAGGTTTTGTTGAGACATGGGTTACCTCTTAGCCTTAATTAATTCCTTGGCTATGAAGGGTCTTTCTTGAAGCTTTCTTCTTTCTTGATTTCTCCTAGGGGAATTCTTGGAACTTCTTGTGTGGTGAGGGATTATTGTGTGGGGATTCTAGGTGCCTCCTTATGTTCCCTATTTATATATCTAAGAGTCTTACTTAGGCCTAATTACTATAGGTTTGCTAACTCTATTCCTTTTGGGACTAAGGATTGGGTTTAGGGATAAGGGCCCGTGGACTATGGTGGGCCTTTCCTAATTAATTATTGTGATTTAATTCTTTCTTTTGGGTAATTTGGTTAAATGATTAATTGGTTTTAGGGATCGTAACACGGGGTGTTACACTCTCCCCCCCTTAACAGGAAGCTTCGTCCCCGAAGCTTGGTCCTTGTCGAGTGACTTCTTCTTAGTTACCTGGTGTGAAAAGTTCGGGGTAGCGTTCCTTCATTGTGTCCTTGAGTTCCCATGTCACTTCCTCGGTCCCATGGTTGGTCCAGAGGACTTTCACCATTTCTATGGCTCGACGTCGGGTGGTTCTTGTCTTGGTGTCCAGGATTCTCACGGGTTTTTCTTCGTATACTAGTGACTCGTCGAGGTCCACGACCTCGGGTTGAAGCACGTGGCTTGGGTCGTGCACGTATTTCTTTAACTGGGATATGTGGAATACGTTGTGTACTCGTTCTAGTTCAACGGGTAGAGCGAGGCGATAGGCTAGGTTCCCAACTCTTTCTATGATTTCATAGGGGCCGATAAATCGTGGGCTGAGTTTCCATTTTCTTCCGAATCTCATTACTCCCCGTGTGGGCGAGATTCTCAACCAGACCTTGTCCCCGGTGTTGAATTCGGCTTGTTTCCTCCTTAGGTCGGCGTAGGACTTCTGGCGGTCCTGGGCAGCCTTCATCCTTTCCTGGATGTGTTTGACCTTGGTTATGGTATCTTGTAGGTATTGGGGTCCTAGTGCTACTGGGTCGACCATGTCTTCCCAACATAAGGGGGTTCTACACTTCTGTCCGTATAAACCTTCGTAGGGCGCCATACGAATGCTTGCGTGGTAGCTGTTGTTGTATGAGAATTCAATAAGGTCTAGGTGTTCCTCCCATGTCCCTTGAAAGTCTAACACACAGGCTCTTAACATGTCTTCGAGAGTCTGAATGGTTCTCTCGGTTTGGCCGTCAGTGGTGGGGTGGAAGGCGGTGCTCAGCTTTAGTTGTGTCCCCAAGGCTATTTGCAGCGATTTCCAGAATTGTGAGAGAAACCGAGAGTCTCTATCGGACACGATGTTCCGGGGGACTCCGTGGTACTTCACTATTCGGCTCAAGTAGGCTTGGGCCAGTTGTGTCATTGTCCATGTTTCCTTCATGGCAATGAATCGTGCCGTTTTGGTTAGTCGGTCCACTATGACCCAAATTTTATCCTTGCCGGTTTTTGTTGGGGGTAACCCTCCGACGAAGTCCATGGATATGGAATCCCACTTTCCTTGTGGTATCTCAAGGGGTTGTACGAGTCCCTTGGGTTTGCATCGTTCGGCCTTCACCCTTTGGCAATTCAGGCATTTGGCCACGAAATCTGCGATTTCCCTTCTCATGTTGGGCCACCAAAACGACCTTTTCACATCTTGGTATAGTTTGTCACCCCCTGGGTGAACTGAGTATGGGGAGTTGTGCCCTTCTTCCAAGATCTGTTGTTTCAGGTGGGGGTGCGTCGAGGGCACGCACCACCTACCTCGGTAACGGAGACTGCCGTCTTCGTGTATTTCGAAGGGCCCTTCCTTCCCCTGGGTTAGGTCGAGACGGATTTTATCTAGTTCCGGATCCTGCTGTTGTCCTATTTTGATTTCCTCGAAGAGTGTAGGTATGATTTGCGTGTTGAATAAGTGGACGTCGGGGTGGACTTGATCTTGCTCTATTATTTCCAAATTCAGTCTTTGGAAGTCCTTGTACAATTGGTCCGGTAGGATCCAGGTGGTGTTGAGGGAGTGGTTAGTCTTCCTGCTTAGGGCGTCTGCCACAATGTTAGCTTTCCCCTCGTGGTATTGGATGTCTAGATCGTAGTCCTTTATGAGTTCTAGCCACCTTCGTTGTCTCATGTTTAGGTCTTTCTGGGTGAAGATGTACTTTAGGCTCTTATGGTCCGTGTAAATCTTGCATTGCACCCCATATAAGTAATGCCTCCAAATCTTTAGTGCGAACACGATAGCGGCTAGTTCGAGGTCGTGGGTGGGGTAGTTCTCTTCGTGGGTTTTGAGTTGCCTGGATGCGTATGCTATTACCCTGCCTTTTTGCATTAGCACGCACCCCAATCCCTTTTGGACGCGTCACTGAAGACCTAGAACCTTTCCTCCCCGGAGGGGATGGCGAGCACGGGTGCCGTGGTCAGCTTATCCTTCAAATCTTGAAAGGCCGAGATGCAGTCATTGTCCCATCGGAAGGGGGTTTCCTTTTTCATGAGTTTGTTGAGGTGTTGGGCTATCCTGGTGAAGTCGGGTACAAACCTCCTGTAGTAGCCAGCCAAGCCTAGGAAGCTTCGGACTTCTGAGAGTGAGCTCGGTGTGGTCCATTCCTTAACGGCACGGATTTTGGCGGGGTCCACCTTAATTCCTTCCTTGGCTATCACGTGGCCTAGGAAGGCCACACTGTCTTTCCAGAATTCGCATTTAGTGAACTTGGCGTATAGTTGGTGCTCTCTCAGGGTCTGCAGGGTTATGCGGAGGTGTCTTTCATGTTCTTCCTTGTTTCGGGAGTAGACTAGGATGTCGTCAATGAATACAATGACGAAGTCATCCAAGTGGGGTCGGAATACCCGGTTCATGAGGTCCATGAATATGGCGGGTGCGTTGGTGAGTCCGAAGGGCATTACTGTGAATTCATAGTGGCCGTAACGTGTTCGGAAGGCTGTTTTCTGAATGTCTGGTTTGGCCACTTGTATTTGGTGATATCCGGACCTTAGGTCAATTTTTGAGAATACCCCTGCCCTTTTTAGTTGGTCGAACAAGTCATCGATCCGAGGGAGGGGGTACCTATTCTTTATTGTGACTTGGTTAAGTTCCCGGTAGTCGATGCACAGGCGCATGCTTCCATCCTTCTTTTTAACAAATAGTACTGGTGCCCCCCCATGGGGAGGTGCTGGGGCGGATGTACCCTTTATCTAGCAATTCCTGTAGTTGTGTTTTCAGTTCCTTCATTTCTTTTGGTGCCAACCTGTAGGGTGGTTTAGAGATCGGGGCAGCGCCAGGTATGAGGTCTATGGTGAACTCGACTTCTCTGACTGGGGGTGCCCCGGGGATTTTGTCCGGGAAGACGTCGGTGAATTCGTTTACCACTGGAATGGTTTGTGGTCCGGGGGTTTTGGTGTTGAGGTCCTCGATCGAGCATAGGAAGGCCTCGCTTCCCTTGTTTAGGTATTTCTTCATTTTCATCATGTTCACCAATTTGATCCCCGATTCCTGGGGGGGTCCCGCGGTGTGATACCCTTTTACCGTTTGGTCCCCGTAGGACCACTTTTTGTTCTCCGCATAGGATTTGCGCTTGGAATTTCCCTAGCCAGTCCATGCCCAAGATCACTTGTACCCCATCTAGCTTGAATTGTATTAAGTTGCTGGGAAATTCCACCCCTTGGATGGTAATTACGTTCTCGTACATGCGGTCGCATTTTATGATTTCGCCGGAGGCCACCTTGACCTGAAGTCGGACCTTGGTGCTGGTGTTGAGGCCGAGCTGAGTGGCAAACTCGGTTCCTATAAACGAGTTGGTAGCCCCTGAGTCGAACAATATAGTGGCGGGGGTGGCGTGTACCAGGAAGGTCCCGGAGACTATGTTGTTGTCTCCGATCCTGGCTTTGCTTAGAGTAAGGATCCTTTCCTGAATGGTTGGCGTTGAGACCTTGTGAGGTGAGATGGCCCTGGGGTTCTTAGGCCCTCGGGTGGGGTTTGTGTGATCCCCCTTAGGTTTCCTTTTGTACCCCATACGTGTCTCCCGGGGTTGGTTTGATACTTGTTGTAGTTGGGATGCCTTGGCATAGGCTTCCCCGAGGGTTCCTGGCTCTTGTGTGGCCAGGACTTTTTGGTGTTCGGGATCAAGACCTGTTATCAACTTCTTGATCTTGATCCTCTCGGTGGGTACTAGCTCGGGGATGAGGCGGGCCAGTCGGTGGAATCGTTGGTAGTATTCCGTGATTGGGGCTGCACCTTGTTTTAGGTGGAGGAATTCTTCATATACGGTGGCTCTTAGATGATTGGGGTAGAATTGTTCTCGTAGTCGTGTTTTTAGAGTTTCCCAGTTAAATTCGTGGTTTTGTTCACATGCGGGTCCCTCGTGGGCCCACCAGGCATCGGTCTCGTGCCTGAAGTAGAAGGAGGCTATTCTGACTTGGTGGTCTTCTGGGCATTCGGTCGTCCGGAATATCTTGTCAAAAGTTCCGATCCATTCCTCGAGGACCGTGGGGTCTTCGTTCCCCGAGAAGGTGGGTGGTTGATGTGCCGAGACTTGGTGGTGAATTTCCAAGTTCTCGTTTGTTGGTAAGGGTTGGGGAATGGTAGTACTCAGTGCCTGGACAATTTGGGCCAGGCGTTGTAGATTTTGTGTCAAGAATTCCTGAGTGGGGAGTTTCGCTGTTCCTGTCTGTCTCCTTTTTTGTGCCATCCTGGTGTTCATAGGTCGATGTTATTTTGTATTCTCACCTTGATGCAATAAGTGAAGGGGGGAGTTTCTTTAAGTCAGAGAGGGATTAAGTGAGGGGGGGTTATGTGTAGGTTTCACAATCTCACCGCGCGTCCTATGATTCCTAAATCTTATGTTCCTAAGTACCTAGAGTTTAAGCTTAGTGTCCTAAAGTCTGGTCTTAAGAGTCTCATCCTAGGGTCAAACTTAGGCTCTGATACCAACTGTAACACCCCAGATTTTCAAGACTTTTAAAACTTATATAATAAAGATAGAATCTCATTAAATCCCAAAATACGATACAAAGAGTACGGGGTGCTATGCCACACCTAAGCTAGAGAACTCAGGTGCATAGGCTAACTACTAATATCCTCAATAATGTAAACGCATAGACATGACACGCAGGCCGAAAGGGAAACTATCTACTTCTACGCTCCAAGTTCTAGCGCGCTCCAGTGACTTACTCTTCTGTGCCTGAAAGCCAAATATATCTGTTCAGCGAGAGATGCTGGTAACCCACTCCAACGCGTTGAAATACAATACATATAGCTATATATATAGATATACGAAAACCATTTTGAACATGAAGATATATCCTACGAACTCTAGCTTTTGAAACAGGGATAAACTCAACAGATAGGGTTAAGCACAGACAGCAGTTATACCAAGCATATACAGTTTACAACAGGCAAGGCAGATAAGATAAGCACAATTAATAATCATAACCCAACATATACGATTCCCAATATGAATCCCATAGTCACATCCCCAAGGCACTCATAACAACAACTCCTCCATATCTCATCACATAGCACACTTTGTTGGCGCCACAGGACCAATCGCATGCCCATACATGAGGGTCAGTGCATATAGCTCTGACACGGCCCCGCAGCACCCTGCCCCGTATCGCAACACGGAGGGGTCGATCGCAACCGACCGATGAACCGCAGCTCATCATAGTTTGATCGCAACCAAACAGTGGACCGCAGCCCAAGAGTATGTCATCTGACCGCAGCCAGGAAATATGAACCGCGGCTCATGTAGAAACGTTTGATCGCAACCAAACGGTGGACCGCAGCCCAAGAGTGTAAATCTGACTGCAGCCAGCTTCTGAACCGCAGCTCAGGAATAACCAATCTGATTGCAACCGAATTGGGGTATCATGCACACATAATACATAGCAAGCACATGCAACCCATATTAACACATTGGGAAGGGGGAGAAAACGTATAACAAAACCTATGCGTGATCCTTCACATACTAAGAATAGTCCTAAGGGGTTCATACTTCTTTCGCCTAGGTCAACGGGATACCAATTCAACTAGCATGCAATATATAAGACTCCTACAACCTACGAACGGTACCCGAAATATCAAACTAGACATAGGCACGATAGACGGAGTCCGTTGGGACACCACGGGGGTCGGGGGAACATCAAACGGGGAAGCCAAAATCCCAAAGTGAGGTCCAAACCAGCGGGTAGCCGGTGGGTGAGGAATCACCCGCCGGCGGTAGCTAATCCGGGCAGCGGGTGCCCGGCGGGCAGCTGCCCGCCCGTCGGCTGCCCGCTGCCGGCGTTGCCCAAGAAGGCCGCGGGTAGGTGGCGGGTCCCCTACCCCCACCTACCCCCACTGACTCTTTTTCACCAAAAACACCCCGGGAGCCTTTGTGGAACCCAAAACCATGCTTAGACACTTTCAAACGCAATTGATAACACACGTAGACAATTAACGGGTCAAAGATCGAGAAACATATGGCACATAACCTATCATGCTTTTCTAAACATAATCAACACCCAATCATGCGAATTCCCACCCAATATACCAAGAATAATTCCATACGATACAACCTAGGGTTCTAATGATTTTTAAATCAACAAGGACACAATTCATCTTCCAATATCAAGATTCGGTAAGAATATCATATAAACATCAAGAACATCCTACAATCATCAAGAACATCATATAATCATCAAGAACGTCATATAACCATCAAGAACGTCATATAATCATCAAGAACGCCATAATTATCAAGAACCTTTCATCATCAAGATCACCCATGGAATTATCCCATCAATTATCAATAATAATATCACAAATCATCAATACACAATAATATGGGGAAATCCTACGGGGGAAATCATAGCTATGAAAATAGGTTTTGTTGAGACATGGGCTACCTCTTAGTCTTAATTAATTCCTTGGCTATGAAGGGTCTTTCTTGAAGCTTTCTTCTTTCTTGATTTCTCCTAGGGGAATTCTTGGAACTTCTTGTGTGGTGAGGGATTATTGTGTGGGGATTCTAGGTGCCTCTTTATGTTCCCTATTTATATATCTAAGAGTCTTACTTAGGCCTAATTACTATAGGTTTGCTAACTCTATTCCTTTTGGGACTAAGGATTGGGTTTAGGGATAAGGGCCCGTGGACTATGGTGGGCCTTTCCTAATTAATTATTGTGATTTAATTCTTTCTTTTGGGTAATTTGGTTAAATGATCAATTGGTTTTAGGGATCGTAACACGGGGTGTTACAGGTACACACCATAGCTGAGAAGGCGCTAAAGGAGGAAAAGAGCCGCCCACGAGCTGACCCTGTAGTAGAGACCGAGGAGGTCGTCCTCGACCTCAGCCGCCCCGACCGCGTGGTTAAGGTGGGAACCGGGCTCCCACCCGAGTTCCGGGCTCGCATCATCGACGCTATCAGGGCCTATAAAGAGGTGTTTGCATGGGGACCCGAGGACCCCACAATCAAGCCGGTGCAACAACGTAAGAGGTACTTCTCCGCGGAGAGGAGGGAGTTCGTGAGGAAGGAGGTCAGCACCCTCCTCGAGATAAGGCATATCTGGGAGGTCCTAGACCCCAAGTGGCTCACCAACGTGGTCCTTGCCCCCAAGCCGCCCACCTGGAGAATGTGCGTGGACTACACCAACCTCAACAATACCTGCCCTATGGATTCCTTCCCACTACCAAACATTGACCAGCTAATGGACGAGATAGTAGGTTGTACCCTCATGAGCTTCCTAGATGCCTTCCGGGGGTACCACCAGATCTTTATGGACGAAGATGACGAGAAGAAAACGGCCTTCACCACCCCCAAAGGAGTCTTCTACTATCGAGTTATGGCTTTTGGCCTCAAGAACTCCGGGGCCACGTATACACGGATGGTGGCCAAGGTCTTCAAGCAAGTCCTCGGCCGCAACATGAAAGCCTACGTGGACAACATAATAGTCAAGAGCGCCGAGGACGAGGTCCACGTCGACGACCTGATCGAGGTATTTTCCATTATGAAACGTTTTGATTTAAGGTTGAACCCCAAGAAGTGCACTTTTGGGTGCATGTGGGGAAGTTCTTGGGCTACAGGGTCTCAAAGAGAGGCATCAAGCCCAATCCTGACAATGTCAAGGCCATCCTGGACATGGAGCCTCCGATATCCCTCTAGGAGGTCCAACGCCTCAACAACACGCTGGTAGCCCTCGGCCGGTTCCTCTCGAGGTTGGCCAACAGGTCCTTGCCCTTCTTCGGGGTCCTCAAGAAGATTACTGGGTTCGAGTGGTCCCCAGAGTGCCAGAAGTCCTTTGAAGACCTCAAGGCCTACCTGATATCGTTACCCCTGCTGGCCAAGCCCAAGAAAGGGGAGATCCTATATCTATACTTCGGCATATCACAAACCACGATCTGCTTCGTGCTGGTCCGAGACGACGCGGGCATGCAACGCCCTGTCTACTACGTGAGTCGGGCCCATCGAAGAACCGGACTCAGGAACTCCCCCACCGAGAATGCCATATTCGTGGTGGACGTGATTGCCAAAAAACTCAGTCACTATTTCCAGGCTCATCCCGTCCATGTCTTGACCAATAAGCCTCTGGAGTCAGTGTTGAGGGCCTCGGAGTCGGCCAGCAGGCTGGTGAGGTGGTCCATGCATTTAAGCCAGTACTACATCTAGTTCAAGCCAATGCCTGCTATCAAGGGGCAAGCACTCGCCGACTTCATAGTTGAGTGCACCGCCCGGGAGGCCACGGAGCAGGCCCGAAACGAAGAAGAGGAGTGGTGGACCCTATCAACAGACAGGTCCTCAAGTGTTAAAGGATGTGGAGGGGGGTTGTCATCATAACCCCCGAGGCTAAAGATAAGGTGTGACTCCAGGCTTGTGGTGGGGTAGGTCACGGGAGAGTTCGAGGCCAACGAAAATAGGATGAGGAGGTACTAGGATGTGGTGCTACAACTCCTGGGGCAGCTTGTAACACCCTATTTTTCTAAAACTAAATCCCAAAATACTTTTAACTTTAAACAAGATAAAAAATAAGATTAATTAACTTAAATCCAACCAAAACCATCAAATGGGTGTCATCGCCACAGTCACCACTCGTGATGACTGCACAGGCTACAAAAGGATATCTATCTAGAGTCAAGCTCATCAAAACATCATCAAAGTCTTGGGGAACAAACCCCGGTGTCCAAGCACCAACAAAAAGATCAGTCTAAAAGTAACTAACATCATCATCTAGGTAGAATCTAAGTCTAGAAACTACACATCAACTACGCACTAATCTAACTCATGCGCTCTCAGACACTGGGCCCACCTAAAAGCGGTTATAAAAACAAGTAGAAAATAAACCCATTAGCAAATTAATGCTAAGTATTAAGCCACTCAACCCTGTAAAATACTATAGATATAGATTTGAAAAACGTTTAACAATCACACATAATCTCAAGTACTTTGCAATCACTTATACAACAATCTCACAACATGCTCATAAACAACTTTATATGCTTGCAACATATTCTTCATATAAACATGCTTTCTCAATTACCCAACTTAGACATAATCTCATGCTTTAAACAGATGTCTCTAAACATAGCTCATCATAAAATACTCATGCTCAAATTGGTAGATAACGAGATAACTTAAACTCAACAAGTAAAATCATACTATCATGCCAACTCAAAAGCATCAGCAAAAGCTATACTTCTCATTATACTCTAAATGCAAATCATGCAAGTCATGTAACAATAAATATCATGATGCTATAACTATGTATGTATGTATATATATATATATATATATATATATATATATATATATATATATATATATATATATATATATATATATATATATATATAGAATTACATTCATGTAAAAACATGGCTTAAAATACAAACGTGTGGACATTTCTGGATCGTTGGATTTTGGATATCTAAGGTTGTGATTAGTTTTTATGTTTCTGTGTGCTGTGTCCGCATGTGTGCACTGTCACTCATGGACGTGTGCACACTGGCCCAAATACTATGGATTCACACATACATACTACGGATGTGTGCACACTGCAGTCTACAGATGTGTGCACACCCGTATTTAGGTGTGTGCACAGCATATGTCCACATGTTTGTATTTTAAGGGTGTTTGTATGTGAATGCAACCCTATATATATATATATATATATATATATATATATATATATATATATATATATATATATATATATATATACATATACATATATATATGTATGTATATGTATGTATATATATATATACATATATATATATGTATGTATATGTATGTATATATATATATGTATATATATATATATATATATATATATATATATATATACATATATATATATACATATATATATATATACATACATATACATACATATATATATATGTATATATATATATATATATATGTATATATATATATATATATATATATATATATATATATATATATATATATATATATATATATATATATATATATATATATTATACTCTCGCTCATATGTAAAAAGAAATATTTTTTCTGTGGAGGTTTCTATTGAGTCACATTGACTCGCTTTTCTCTTCTTTCACTTGAGTCTCTTAACTCGCTTTTCTCTTCTTTCACTTGAGTCTCTTGACTGTCTTTTCCTTCTTTACTTTCTTGCTTTCTTTCTATATTCGTGGGCGAGGTAGGGACTTCACGAATCGTGAACGAACCTATCTGAGCTCGGCATCTAGCCGACATAATACTCATCTCGCCCACAGAACCACTCTCTTGGTTCTTATCTCAATCTCTGTGGAATCAGGTATCGTACTTGTCAGTGTGCACACCCCCTAACCAGGATGTCAAGCCCGGCGGGTAGTATCCAACCTAGTAACCCGGGAATATCGACCAAGTAACTTCATAAAATCTGTCGGTCCTCATTGACTATTTCTTTCCTTTCTCAAACTTTCTTTCTTTCTCTTTTCTTCCGAAAGGACATAGTCCTAACGGTCCTCCAAAATACTATTTACTCACAATAGATAGCATATAGATATATCTCATGCAACTTCTTTCTCATGCAACAACTCTACTTATGCAAGCTCATGCACATAATTCTCAACAACTTCTCTTTCTCACATTTTTGGAAATCAAATATCATGCAATCTTCTCAATGCAAATAGATAATGATTTTCCAAAATAGATATAGGTTTTTGGAATAGATCTTAGGCTTTACTTAGAGCCAATTATACACTTTGCTCAATGAAATCTACTATCATGCTCTTTACTGTGAAATAATACGCTTTAATTCTCATTCACTATGAAACAAGGGAATATGTACTGCTTTATACTAAAATCTCAACACTTAGCAAATCTTCTCAATAAATACTATCAAGTATTGATCATGCTTCTCAACTCAAAACATACTCAAATGCTAGCAATTTCACTCACTGTACAACAGGGAAATCATGCACTATTCATGTCAAATTCTCAATAACTTAACAAATCTTCTCAATAAATTCTAACAAGTATCTAGGCATGCTTCTCAATCAAATATCAATACTCAAAAGCTGTACATTCACTTGCTGATATAGTTCACAGACAACAACAACAACATAACATTCAATTCCCACATTTCTAACTGTAAATCATGTTTTCTAACTCCAAATCCAACAAAACTAACTTCTACTAGTGCGTCGTAACGAGCCCGAGTGTCCGAGCCTCAACGGCCAACGAGTCCGGGTCCGAACAACGCGTAGCTGAGCCACAGAGGACCCGACCAAAACCTCTTTTGGCCTGGCGGAGTTTGGTGAAGGGGCGGGGCTTCCTAGCGGCCCTTGGCAACGGATATAGCCATGATCTGTTGCCATGGTCCGAAGCCTCACGGGTCTAGCCAGCGGACCTTGCCATGGTCCGTTGGGCTTACAGGTACACCATATGTGTGCACCAGACCCTTTCTTCATCACCTGTAGACATCTCAAATGCAAACAAACACCTCCAAACCTCACTAAATCAATCATAGATCATCAACAATGTTGGTCCCGATAGGGTGGTAAAAGTCTAGGGGGGGGGGGGTGAATAGACTTTTAAGCTTTTTCCAAATTAAATAACTCTTTGGTAGCTTCAACTCTAAGTAACAAGTAAGGGTAGAATTGAACTTGAACTGCACAGCGGAATAAATAAGTGTAAAGAGTTATGCCTAATCAATAATTGAATCACATACACGTGTAGGATAAGCTCAGATGATGTGTAAGAATGACATGAATATCTTGAATATTTAAAGGAGATGGTGCACTCAATATTTAACAATAATATTCAAGATTATAAATAAGACTTCGTGTCACGTCAACCGTATGATAAATGTCACATGCAACACGTCAAACTTACTTAGAATAATTCACATGTTAAGCATAGAGAGTTTGAGTTACATGCATACGTGAAAACACACTAAACTCGAAAGATAAAGATAGACAATGAATAGTAAACGGGTTAGTCGGATGATAAATAAATAAAGTGAATTATGTAAGTGCGGTATGTAAATGAGAGAGGCAATTTATAGTGGTTCGGAAGTGGCGTAATCTTCCTAGTCCACTTTACTCCATTCACTTCTAGGAGTAATTCACTATTTTCCACACACAATTACAATAGTGAATAAGCGCTACACAAGCACTTCTTCCGGATGTCTTGCACACAGCTACACCCAACTCCGAGTGTGTCGCACACAGCTACACTCAACTACGAGTATTTCGCACACAGCTATACTCAACGCCAACTAAGTGTCTTGCACACAGCTACACTTAGCAACTACGAGTGTTTTGCACACAGCTACACTCACTAGAGTATTTTGCACACAGCTATACTCTTTTTACAATTACAAATACAAAGGTAATTGTATCTCTCTCCAACTAATTTTGAGACTATTCAGACTAAGTCTCTTTTCTAGATATTTCAATGAATATTTGAGCACTTGTATTTTTCTAGAATTCGCACTTGTTCATCCGTGTGTTCTCTTTTTGTCTTTAAGTCTTCATGGCCTTTTATAGGAAATCAAATATATCCGTTGGAGTGGGATAATTTGATATTTGAATTTTGAATCTTGTAGCCTGATATTGTTGACAATGGTAGGTCTTAAATTTGATTTGATTGTCAACTTGCCTGACAAGATAATATTTTATTTCAACTTGATTTTCAAGTTGTTTCTAAAATATTATTATCTTTGTCGATTTTGAATTTCCAACGAATCTTTGAAATAAATCCTTCTGATAGAATTTATTTCTAGGATAAGATTTTATATTCATGTCTTCATAAATTTTTCTACCGTTCTGATCATATCTTCAGGCAATTTGGATTCTTGTGGCATGTGGGGTGAATCAAAATAAATTCCTTCGAATTTATCCATTTTCTGATCATCTTGCTTCTTTGCCACATTTTGCTTCTTAGAAGACACATTGTGCTCCTTTGGATACATCTTGCTTGTTTGACTTCGGCACTTCTTGCTTGTTTGACTTGAAACATTGTGCTTTTCTGATTAGGCTACATTGTACTCCTTCCTTAAGGCACATTGTGCTTGTTGACATCGTGCTTTTCTGAAATAACATTGAGCTTGTACGTACATTGTGCTTCCTTGGAACATTGTACTCCTTTAGGACATTGTGCTCCTTGGGCACATCTTGCTTGTACACATCGTGCTTGTCCGAATTCTTGACTTGTAAAAAATAAGTCCTTGGGGGAAATCAATCTCGAGTGTGATCGTTGTGAGTAAGGACTTCTACCATTTCGTCGTTAGGCTCATCCGATCATTTGTTGCAACGCCATTATTTTATGCTTCTTTCCGGATGAATACTTGTAAGACCAAAATTAATTGTCCAAATTAATTTTGTTCTTCATGTAGTAGATTTTCCTTTGACTCGATATTCTGGATTATGATGCTTATACTAAAGACCTAAATTCTAAGGGATCTAAAGTACACTTGGCTCATCAAAACTTTATTACAAAAAAATATTCCTATCAATTTTCCCCCTTTTTGATGACGCCAAAACCTATACTCAGTCATTTGGTTTGTCTTAAAAAATTATTTTTCAAAGGATTTTATTTATCTTGACATAGCCATGATGAGTTTGACAATTGATTTTGACTCTAGGAAAGGTATTTTTAGCTACAAAATTCCTATTCGCATTTTTGGATTTTTGATGTTAATGAATTTTGTAACTTTTCCAATTATGCGATTTTTACAACCTAAGCTAAAAACGTTACCTTTCAAGACAAATAAAATAACAGTAGATAAAACACTTAAAAGCATCATAATCAGATAATCAAGAACGTCATCGCAAATTGTCTATGGTCATACTCCAAGTTCGTAGACCATACAAAAATATTGTGACATCAATCATACAAATCATTTGATTATTCTATTTCTCCTTTCTTCTAGCACATGATTTATATGATTCTTAACCTCAATGAAATTGTCACTAATGCCATAATCTTTACATACCTGCCCAATCACGTAGTAGTTGAATGCTTCAATGATATTGTTTCCGGGCAGTATACCTTCTTCATACCATATGATGCATTCTTCCAAGCTTCTGTCTCCTTGAAGTTCTGCATCATTGACCTTGATGTAGTCTCGAAGTACCATGATCATCAACCATCCCTCCTCTTCTTGCAATGTTGCTTCTGCCAGCAGATCTGCCTCCTCCTTTATTACTACTTGCACCAATATTTTTGGTAACTATGGCAGTCATGATAGTTTCCAACATGCCTTCCAAATGACTAAATCTTTCTTCCCCCTTTTTGGCGTAATCAATCAGTGTATATACCGATTCACGAAGAGAAGAAACAGATTCTGAGATGGTCTCATAAGAACCTCGAAGGCAGCCTACTTTGGTGTTGATGGAGTCGAGATCTGTGTGAACATCATTTATTCGTTTTTCTTGTTGATGTACCACATTGAGAATTCCCTTGCTTTGATTTACAAAAATTGCTTCACTGGCTTTCCTATCATTGTTAAGGGATTGAGACAGTTGGAAAAAAACTCATTGAGTGTCCCTTTGACATTAATATTCAATCCGCCAACTTGTCTCTCAAGTGCTTGGTGTGTATCAATCAAGTGTTGTTGACTTCTTATATTCTCATCAAATGAATTTCCGAATTTTCCTCCTTGTGTGTTGACAACATGATCCACATGAGTATAAATTCCGTGAATCATACTCTCCATTCGGTCAACTAAGCTTAGTACAACACTTTCCAGATTTTTCAATTGATCATTTGAAGTAGTGACATCAAGATTGTGCTCTTCTTGGGATGCGGGAATGTGTCTTGCTCCTTCTTGAGCAGAATTGTCTCTAAGCATGTGAGATTGTGCTTGATTTTCTAGCACATTTCTTGCTTCTTCCAGCGTGTCCTCTTCCAACACGTGTGTATCACCTTGAACACTTTCTGCATGTCTTGACTGATTTTCCCCCGTATGGTGGCTGGCTTGCATGGTTTGATTCTCATGGCTAATTTCAGTCTGGTTCAACACATTAACATCATAAAGATCGATGTCCATAAGAAGTCAATTCACACCATGTTGATCGAAGAGTTGAGCATGTGTGGCATTTTCTCCTTCTGAATGTCTTGTGAACTCAATGGGTTGATCAAAGTCATCAATATCAACCAAAAATTCATTTCTAGTTGGCATGTTCTCTTGTGTGGTATTGGCTTGAGAAGTCTCGGCCAGTTTAGCTTTTAGCTTATTTATGAAAGCTCCATTTATGGTTGACATCATGGTTGCATGACCAATGTCTAGACTGCCGATCCAATGCAAAGAGAATACTTCTTCTTCTTCCATACTTGGTCCTCTTGTCATCAATTCTTGATAAGAGCCAAGTCTCCATTTTCTCCATTTAAGTACTCTTTGAACTCATTTACCAAGGCTAATTCAAGTCCATCAACTTGGTAAATTTCTTCATTCCCCACTGTTTCCAACATGGCTATCCGAGAGAAAGAGTTCATGATATTTTGGTTAGGGTTGGGATCATAGCTTGAGGTAGGATTGTGGCTTATGGTGGGATTTTGGCTTGTGGTAGGATTTTGGCTTGTAGTAGGATCATAACTTGAGGTAGGGTTTTGATTTGTGGTAGGATTTTCAAGAGGTTGGGTTATGAGCTGAGGGTTTAAACCAAGAATTTCTGCCACTGGTCTTTTCCTAGCAGGAATGCCTCTCGGTTTTCTCTTTCTTTTGGGGTTGGATTTAGTTGAAATCTCATGATCTTTGTAGAGTATCCTATTGTTCCCAAAAGGCTTTCTAGCTCTCATTGTTAATCCCTTCCTTTTGATAATTTCTCCAATGAGTAACCCGAAACCTAGTACACGGTTGAACCTGCCATTCCTAATCTTTGCTCCTTTTACAAAATGAGCAATCCGGCTCAATATAAGCTTGTTCCAGTCTCCCCTAACACCAGTCATCAAAGCATGCAAATATCCAATCCTTGTAGGTGATATATCCTCCATGCTATTTAATTTACACAAAATACATTTGTAGATAATCTTGACTAGCATTTCATATTCTACCTTCAAGTCAGATTTGTGACCGGAAAGATTGGGCTCAAGAAATGCATTCTCATGTCTTATTTCTGCCCAAACTTCGGCTTGATCATATGCATGTATATCTAAGTCCAACAAAGGTTGTTCTGGACTGGACATAGATAGTCCAAAAGTTGAATGTAACTCTTGTTCATCAATGGTGATGAGAGTTCCATTTACGGTGGACTCAATGGTCCAACCAACAACTTTGGCATTGACATAAAAATCTGCTACATCTTCATCATAGAAGCCAGAATATGGATAGGAACATAACCTCATAATCTAGCTATTTTGAAGTGCATGAATGATTTTTTGCGCCAGTTCGGAGTTCTTGGCCACTTTGAGAAATCCGTGAGGGTCAAAGCTTCCTCCGGCTTTGATTCCAACGGCTAGCTTGGTGAGATTGATTTCTGTAGATTGTTCCTCATTAGGTTGTGAGCTTGAATATCCAATGTTTGCCATAATGTGCTTGGTATTTTGATGAAGATTGAGAGAAGTAGAGTTTTGAGAGTGATTCGGCTATGGAAGATGAAAGGTTTTGGAAGTTTTGGAAAATTTGGAGAAGGTGACCTTTCGACCGGTTGGGTGGAGAGGTGTCTTTACAAAAATATCCCTAAGAGTTTATTTGGTCTTTTAAAAAGGTAAGGGTTATTTTTGATATTCCAAAAGATTCCAACCTTTGACCTAACTGATAGTTAGTTTAGGTTATATATTCTCCATCCAATTTGTCTGCTGATGTGGCGCCAAAAATTTATATACTCGGACTGATTTTACCTGAAATAAAATTCACAGAGCACTAAATCTGTTCCGAAAATAATATATGTATATATATATACGCGTTTGTGTAGTTAAGAGAGAAAAGAGGATTGATTCTTTTTAGAGAATTTATTGTGTGCAACTACCATGGAAAGGTGTTCTCATTTATGAAGATAAAATCATCATCACACTATCTTGTCAACCCTTTAATGGTAAAGATTTTGTGAATCTAACCAATTTTATTGTATATATATATATATATATATATATATATATATATATATATATATATATATATATATATATATGTGTGTGTGTGTGTGTGTGTGTGTGTGTGTGTGTGTGTGTGTGTGTGTGTGTGTGTGTGTGTGTGTGTGTGTGTGTGTTTATACACGTTTGAAGAGGCATGCATACTTGATAATATGTATCAATGTGCAATTAAGATAGGTAGACTAAGATGTGACATATTTTTGCATGTGAGACACATAGGCACGAAAGTTATTCTAAATCAGATAAAGTAACATATTTACAGATGAAAAATTGAGCTCTTAATTTAAATAGAGTTTAGAACTTAGCTCAATTCGATCATGCCCATCTCGTGTCTCAATTTCGAAAATCTTGATTCACACAGAGGTTTTGTGAGAATGTCAGCTATTTGATTTTCCGTCGGAATGTATTCTATTGTCAATTCCTTCTTTTCAACGTGATCTCGGATAAAATGATGTCTCACATCAATGTGTTTTGTTCTTGAATGTAACACGGGATTGTGTGTTATAGCTATAGCACTTGTATTGTCACATAATATGTTGACATTTTCGCAATTCACGCCATAATCTCTCAGTTGTTGTTTCATCCAAAGAATTTGTGCGCAACAACTCCCAGCAGCTATATATTCAGCTTCTGTTGTGCTTGTAGCTATGGAGTTTTGCTTTTTGCTAAACCATGATACCAATCTTCCCCCTAAGAACTGGCATGTCCTTGAGGTACTTTTTCGATAGATTTTACATCCTGCAAAATCTGCATCTGAGAAACCAGTTAGTGTAAAATTACCTTCCTTGGGATACCATAATCCCACATTGACTGTTCCTTTTAAGTATTGAATGACTTTCTTGGTGGCAAGAAAATGACTTTCTTTTGGTTTTGATTGGAACCTGACACATACTCCCACTGAGTAAGATATATCTGGTCGACTTGCAGTGAGGTATAGTAATGATCCAATCATTCCTCGATATTTCATTTCGTCAACGTCCTTGCCTTCATCATCTTTATCCAATCTTAAAGACGTGCTCATCAGGATCTTGATTGAGGATTTTCCATCCTGACCAAATTTCTTTATAAGATCTTTTGTGTATTTAGCCTGATTGATGAATATTCCTTCGTTGAGTTGCTTTACTTGTAAACCAAGAAAGTAGTTCAACTCTCCCATCATGCTCATCTCAAACTTATTCTGCATTAGCTTGGAAAATTTCTCACATAAAGTTTTATTAGTACTGTCAAAAATAATATCATCAACATAAATTTGTACTAATAAAATGTGATCATTTTCTTGAATTCTAAATAAGGTTTTATCAACAAGGCCTTTTGTGAAACCACAGTTTATTAAGGACGTTGATAAGGTGTCATACCAAGCTCTTGGTGCTTGTTTTAACCCATATAACGCCTTCTTTAATCTCTAGACCTTATTAATATCACCTTTTACCTCGAAACCGGGTGGTTGTTCGACGTAGACTTCCTCTTCAAGTAAGCCATTTAAAAATGCACTTTTCACGTCCATTTGGTAGACAGTGAAATTCTTGTACGCGGCATAAGCTAGAAATATTCTGATGGCTTCAAGTCTTGCAACGGGTGCAAATGTTTCGTCGAAGTCTATTCCTTCTTCTTGTGAATATCCTTTTGCCACTAATCTTGCTTTATTTCGAACAATAATTTCCCCTTCATTGGCTTTGTTCCAGAAGACCCATTTTGTTCCAATTACATTGTAATTTTTGGGTCTTGGAACTAATTCCCATACATCATTTCTTTTGAATTGATCTAGCTCTTCTTGCATTGCATTAATCCAGTCCGGATCATTTAGAGCTTCTTCAACACTTGTTGGTTCCACCTGAGAAAGAAAACAAGAAAATAAAGCATCTATATTTGAGGATCTTGTTTTTACTCCTTCTCGTGGATCTCCAATTACTAGTTCTGGAGGGTGATTTTTGAGCCATCTCAAGTCAGGTTGTGGATTGCATGGATTTTCCACGTTTCCTTGTTCAGTAGGTAAGTTGGAGGTAGACTCAATTTGCTCTTCATATTGTTCTCCAACTTGTACTTCTGCTTGAGAATTTAGAGTTCCCACGTGTGGATCTTCATTTGCTTCCATGTGTCCTTCACCATTGCAATCAATGTCTAATTTCTCTATTCCCTGCACAACATGATCTTTAAAAGATGTGTCAGTATCATTAAATGATTTTTCAACTTGACAACTTTCCTGATCATTTTTGTTGCTCTGGGTTTCCTTCTTGTGGACTTCATCAAATGTAACATGGATTGATTCTTCTACCACCATTGATCTTTTGTTTAATATTCTGAATGCTTTACTGGTAGATGAATACCTTAAAAATATTCCTTCATCTGCACGCTCATCAAATGTCGGGTAGACCTTCAACGAGTTTGTTTCTTGCTAGCTTGTTGATGGTCTTGAAATTTAGATGATTTAACTTTCTGTGACATTCCCAACTTGTTGCGTGTGAGTTATTTGCTAGTAGACATACTGATTCTTTGGTCGTGTTCCAATCAATCACATACATACTTTTCTTCCTTATTCCTTCGAGCACAACTTCTCCCGAGGAATATAATCATTCTTCACTTGACATTTGTTTTTGAAGAATTCTACTAGATATCCTTTGTCACAAAATTGACTTGTACTTAACAAGTTGAATTTTAGACCTTCAACAAAGGATACATCTTCAATATTTAAACCATTTCGAGATATTATACCAATTCCTTTGGTTATGCCGTATCATTCATTTCCTCCGAATACGACTTTTGGTCCTTCGATATTTTTGAAATCCACAAGACTAGATTTATTTCCAATCATGTGGCTAGAACATCCACTATCGAAGTACCAAATTTCCTGCAAATAAATTACACATTTTTAGGTACCCAACATGATTTAGGTCCTTGGGTGTTAGTCATCTTTGGTACCCAAATCCACCTTGTACTCACTAATCTAAGTTTAGGTGATTGGTAACCATTAAACACATTATAATCATAATTGATTTTTGAAAACATTTTTGGTGCCTATTTTTGAAAATTGACTCGACTTTTTGGCACTTGGGAAGTAGATTGTTTGAGCATATGATAGGCATTAAATTTGGACTTAGTCCATGGTTTAATATAATCAAACCAATCTTGTTCAGAGGGATAAAATCTCACTGCCCCAATTCTCGGATTTCTTCCCATTTTCCTATGAGGGCTTTGTGCACTTGAGTCATTGGTATGTTTCCATTTAGGAACACACTTTTGCCTTTTGATATACTTCTTAGGCGAAATATTTTTTCTTTAAGGCTTCGGCCTTGCAGCATTAAATTTGGCATTGGTTTGGTAACCAATTCCTTGTCTCATTGTGCTATCTTGACCTTTTACAAATTTTACCACTTGGACTTTATTGTTCAAAGTAGTAGTAAAATTGGTCAATTTCTTAGAGGCTTGAGAACACGAAGGATCATAGCCAAGTCCGGCTTTATCACTTGAGGGTTTTTGCATATTTACCATTTTGTCCATTATTTTGGATGAATGTGTAAATGTTGCTATAACCTCTCTAAGGTTGTGTTCTCTCACTTCCCTTGATTTACACTCTTCTTGAAGACAAATAATTTTATCCTTCAAGTCTTTCACTTCAAGTAGAGCATTTTACAATTTTTCATTTAATTCATCTTTTTCAAGAATTAAAAAATTATTGCGCTCTTTGAGTTGAGAGTGAGTGTCCATTACGGTTTGACAGTCTTTCATTAAGTGAAAGAAGGACTCTCTAGAGAATGAAGAATTTACAGAGTCATAAGATTTAGATGTTACCTCATTTTCTTCATTTTCCTTTGTCATAAGACACATGTCCTCGTAGGATGAGTTGTTGGAGATACTCATGAAAAAATTGCATTGTCATCTTTTGAGGTGTCACTTTCATCACTTGAAGACTCCTCTAACTCACTTGTTTCAAGTGGGTCACTAATAAGTGCTTTTCTTCTCTCCTTTGTGAACCTTTTATCTTTGGTCTTGAATTCTTCCTGTTGAGAGTTAGAAATATTTGTGTATTGACTTTTACTTACCTTGGGGTGTGGACAACTTGCTGCAAAATGTCCAGGCTTTCAATAATTGTAACACAAATTTGAATCTTCCTCAACAATTTCTTTCTTCGAATTCTTTGTTGTATTCCACGATTTTCCTTGTGGATTTTTCTTGTAGTTACTTCTCTTCATGAACTTCCTAAATTTCTTGACAAAGATAGCAAATTGATCATTAGGCAATCATTCATCATTTTGTACTGACCTTGAGGTTGACGGTTGTTCGGTTATGAGTGCGTTGTTCTTTTCATGATCTTCCTCGATCCTTGATTTCATCTCGAACTCATAAGCTTTTAGATCACTAAAAAGCTTATCGGTTGATAGAGTTTTTAGATCTCTATGATCTCTCATGACCGTGACCTTCATGTCCCATGTAGATGGTAGACCACGTAGGATTTTGAGTGAGATTTCCTTTTGATTAATATCTTTTCCAAGATCATTAATCTCTCCTAAGATTTTAGCAAATCTTGTTTCCATATCGGTAACATTCTCGTCGTTTAGCATTTTGAAATCCTCGAATTTCTTTAATGCTATGGTGAGTTTATTATCCTTTTCTTGTTCGTCTCCTTCACCAATTTGAATAAGCGTTTCCCAAACTTCATTAGCAGATTGGCATTTTCGAACTTTTGGAAATATCGTGTCATCGATAGATTTAAACAAAATATCCTTGGCAATATTGTCCAAGTTATTTCTTGTTCTATCTTCACGAGACCATTCCACCTTCGGTTTTGGAATGTATTGTTGAGTGTCACTTGTTTGTACGGATGAAGTGTTGACTTGCAAAATTTCAATAGGACCACTGGTGATAACTTCCCACATTTCATCATGTAATGCGGATAAGTGTACCTGCATGCGAATTTTCCAATCATCAAATTTTTCTAAGGAAAATAATAGATTTTGGGCAAGAGCCATATCTCTTTTCATCATCTTGATTTTTCGAGATCTGTCTAGCAGTCAAGACTGACTCAAATAGATAACCGCTCTGATACCAATTGTTGGTCCCGATAGGGTGCTAAAAGTCTAGAGGAGGGGGGGGGGGGTGAATAGACTTTTAAGCTTTTTCCAAATTAAATAACTCTTTGGTAACTTCAACTCTAAGTAACAAGTAAATAGGTAAAACTGAACTTGAACTGCGCAGCGGAATAAATAAGTGTAAAGAGTTATGCCCAATCAATAATTGAATCACATGCACGTGTAGGATAAGCTTAGATGATGTGTAAAAATGACATGAATATCTTGAATATTTAAAGGAGATGGTGCACTCAATATTTAACAATAATATTCAAGATTATAAATAAGACTTCGTGTCACGTCAACTGTATGATAAATGTCACATGCAACACGTCAAACTTGCTTAGAATAATTCACATGTTAAGCATAGAGAGTTTGAGTTACATGCATACCTGAAAACACACTAAACCCGAAAGATAAAGATAGACAATGAATAGTAAACGTGTTAGTCGGATGATGAATAAATAAAGAGAATTATGTAAGTGCGGTATGTAAATGAGAGAGACAATTTATAGTGGTTCGGAAGTGGCATAATCTTCCTAGTCCACTTTACTCCATTCACTTCTAGGAGTAATTCACTATTTTCCACACACAGTTATAATAGTGAATAAGCGCTACACAAACACTTCTTCCGGATGTCTTGCACGCAGCTACACCCAACTCCGAGTGTGTCGCACACAGCTACACTCAACTACGGGTATTTCGCACACAGTTATACTCAACGCCAACAAAGTGTCTTGCACACAGCTACACTCACTAGAGTATTTTGCACACAGCTATACTCTTTTTACAAATACAAAGGTAATTGTATCTCTCTCCAACTAATTTTGAGACTATTCAGACTAAGTCTCTTTTCTAGATATTTCAAAGAATATTTGAGCACTTGTATTTTTCTAGAATTCGCACTTTTCTATTTCATCCGTGTGTTCTCTTCTTTGTCTTCAAGTCTTCATGGTCTTTTATAGGAAATCAAATATATCCGTTGGAGTGGGATAATTTGATATTTGAATTTTGAACCTTGTAGCATGATATTGTTGACAATGGTAGGTCTTCAATTTGATTTGATTGTCAACTTGCCTGACAAGATAATATTTTATTTCAACTTGATTTTCAAGTTGTTTCTAAAATATTATTATCTTTGTCGATTTTGAATTTCCAACGAATCTTTGAAATAAATCCTTCTGATAGAATTTATTTCTAGGATAAGATTTTATATTCATGTCTTCATAAATTTTTCTACCGTTCTGATCATATCTTCAGGCAATTTGGATTCTTGTGGCATGTGGGGTGAAACAAAATAAATTCCTTCGAATTTATCCATTTTCTGATCATCTTGCTTCTTTGCCACATTTTGCTTCTTAGAAGACACATTGTGCTCCTTTGGATACATCTTACTTGTTTGACTTCGGCACTTCTTGCTTGTTTGACTTGAAACATTGTGCTTTTCTGATTAGGCTACATTGTGCTGCGCTCCTTAAGGCACATTGTACTTGCTGACGTCGTGCTTTTCTGAAATAACATTGAGCTTGTACGAACATTGTGCTTCCTTGAAACATTGTGCTTGTAGACATCGTGCTCCTTTAGGGCATTGTGCTCCTTGGGCACATCTTGCTTGTACACATCGTGCTTGTCCGAATTCTTGACTTGTAAAAAATAAGTCCTTGGGGGGAATCAATCTCGGGTGTACACATCGTGCTTGTCCGAATTCTTGACTTGTAAAAAATAAATCCTTGGGGGGAATCAATCTCGAGTGTGATCGTTGTGAGTAAAGACTTATACCATTTCGTTGTTAGGCTCATCCGATTATTTGTTGCAACGCCATTGTTTTATGCTTCTTTCCGGATGAATACTTGTAGGACCAAAATTAATTGTCCAAATTAATTTTGTTCTTCATGTAGTAGATTTTCCTTTGACTCGATATTCTGGATTATGATGCTTATACTAAAGACCAAAATTCTAAGGGGATCTAAAGTACACTTGGCTCATCAAAACTTTATTACAAAAAAAATATTCCTATCAAACAACATACAAATAGCTCTTCAACAATTATTATCTAGCATTTCTAAACATCTATTTCACACTTCTAGCATTTAACAGAGCCAAAACTAGTTTGGGAGTCCATGGTTTATACCTTAGCTTCTTCTTCTTCTTGTGTGGATCCCTTCTTCCTCTCTACTCAACTACTACCTCATTCACCACCTATACACCTCAAACAAACAATACATACAAAACTTAAGGATAGAAACCTCAGAGATTGGAGGCAAAAGAATGGAAACTATAAGAAAAGATGAATGAATGGATGAGAATGAAGCTTGGAAACCTTACTGTGTTTTTCTTCTTCCTTCTACAAAGTTCAAAGAGTGGAGAGGCCAAAAGAAAGGGATCAGGAGAAAACATGGAGTTACTATTCTATTTATATGGGTGCAAAACCCTAGGTTGATCACCCATTATTGGTTGAGGGCAAATGAGTAAATTAACTTTCCTCTTAAAATATCAGACAACGTTCATAGAAATTTCATGGTTCACCTTGTATCATGGACCAAAGTCTCAAAAATGATTTTGGATAACTTGGGATCAAAAATAGATTTTATGAAAATAGTTTCTAGTTAAAACACTTGATTTAGGTTTCACAGGTTCCTTTCCGGTTTCACTCAGATTGACATTTTGGGTCAAAACTTGGTACATAAATGTACCTGAAACTTAGGATTTTCGAAATATAATAACTTTTGGTGTTGAATTTATTTAAAAACTCAATTTAAAATATTTAATTCAAACACCGTTTTCGAAATAATTTTTTTTTTGGTAGAGTGAAAATAACTATTTTGGAATTTTATAAAATAGGATTTAGGAAAATTATTTTTGGGTTGTCACACAGCTAGTACATTACGAGGTCCTACAAGTACCAAGGGAGCATAATGCGGACGCAGACATGCTCTCCAAGCTCAGCCAAGGAACCCTTGAGCACATCTCTAAGATAGCCCGAGTAAAGGACCTCGCGAAGTCCAGCTTGGAGGCCTACCCGGTCCTCTCCGTGCAAGCTCGACTTGCCTGCTGGCTAAACCACCTTAAGGAATATAAGAAGACAGACGTCCTCTCCCCGGATGAGGTAGACGCCAAGCTCGTGCAGAGTAGGGGCCCCACCTACCTACTCCTCGGGGACGTACTCTACAAGCGGTCCTACAACGGCGCCTTGCTGCGCTGCCTATACCCCGACGAGGCAAGATCTGTCATGGAGGAGATCCACGAGGGCACCTGCTCAGCTTATCAAGGGGCCTACACCATGGCCCGGAGGGCAATCCTTCAAGGTTACTTCTGGCCGAAGATGGCCAAGGAGTGCGCGGACTATGCAAGAAGTAGCTCAACTTGAGAAGGAAAAGGCCTGAGCTTAATGGCTTCTTGAGGAACACAATTGATTTTGAAAGTACCACAAATACGGAGGAACTTAGTGAAATCCTTCGTAGGTGCCCCTCCAAGTTGATCTGAAGTCACCATGTGCAAGATGGCCGGCTTGATTTCAAAGTTGTTGGCCTCCACACCAGGAGCATTGATACTATCATGTTCCTCAACATTCGAAGCGATGTAGCCTAACATGGATCTTGTTGCTGGCGGAGGTTTGATTTACTCCCTCCCCTTCTCCAACATTGACTGGATTTGGTACCTGAGTCATCTTTCTCTGCTTTCTAAGAAACTTGGCTTGTTTTTCGATCTCAGGGTTCAAGGGCAATAATCCTTCTTTTCTCGAGGATCGTGTGCGCAAACAAACCAAGTTCTTAGATCCAAAAATCAAAACTCAACCACAGAGAGCTTGTTACCAGTTAGCAAAAATAAAATAAAGATAAAAAATAAAAATAAAAATTGATTAGACTCCTAGAATAAAGCTTTCGCAAATGTCAATACTAAACACCACATCCCGGCAACGGCGCCAATTTGATTGCAATATATTTTCTAAAACAAATAATAATCGGAGTAACGGTTTATCGATCCTCAGCGAAGTGGTGCATATCAATAGCTACTAATTTATTCTCATGAAGTTAATCCTAATGATTAACTTGGATGGTTGCATAAAATAAATAAAGCAAAGCAAAATATCAGGATTTTGAAAACAATAGAGAGAGAATGAGATTCTTGAGATTCAAGTGTTTAATCCCCTAGTGCCTAACTTAAGTGCAATATTAAATCTGGGTTTAAACGAGTGTGCGAATGCAAAGATGGTATAAAGTTACTCCCGTAATCTCTAACCCTAGTGAATATTCACTCTCGTGATACAAACACTCAATAATATAAGAACAAGCATTCATAATAAATTCCTAACTACTACCATCTCCCGATGCGCAATAATCAAGAATTAAACTCTCTAACATATATGCTCTCTCCCAAGGTGCAATAGTTAAGTGCAATTATGTGTACTCTCAATTATGCTTAACTCCCGTTATGACATAAACAAAGCAATGAAACAAGTAATCCGGGCCCTGAACTACTAGCAACAACATTATAATCAAAATTGCAACACAAGTTTAAAACCCAAATAATAATATATTAAAGAATCTGAGAGCACAAGCACATAGGCTCATAAACACTTTTACCCAAGAATCTCTCATGGAGTTTAGCCAAACATGGCTAAATTATACTACGTACATAACAAATATAGTAAAGGAATTAAAAATTATTAAAGAGAGTACAAGAATGAACCAAGCGATTTTTTCAATTATGATTAAGTAAATAATTTTAAAGATTATTCCAAATAGGTGGTCATAAGTTTGAACCTTCGGTGGTGGGGGCTTAGATTCTTTGAGCTGAAAATGTTTGAGAAAGTATAGAACATCCCTGTAAAGAATCATAAGTATTTTTTTAAAGTAAATAATTTTAAAGATTCTAATTAATTTTTTTTTATACTAATTAAATCTTTTTAATGGTACTTTTTATACATTACTTTTATTTGTGAAAATAGAAAAAAAAAAATTAAATTATAAAAAAAAATTAAGGATGGAACTATTAATTTTTAAAAAATTTAAATTTAAATTCTAAATAATTTTAAAATTTTTACGAATACTCATTTCTCAACTATTCAAAATGTGTTTACAAAACACTCTTTTATCAAAGTTTATCAGTTGTAGTCCAAAGAGTCAATATCGGTTGGGTTGGGCTTCCCTCCTATGTGAAAAATAGCTCATGTTTGGACCAAGCATTTTTTGTACCCACGATATAGTTTTATGGAGCCCTAATTATTATTATTATTATTATTATTATTATTATTAGAGAAAATAGCACTTTTTCTCCCTAAGTTATATATTTATAGCATTTTTCCCCCTCAATTATTTATGTAAGAACATTAGCCCCTTCAATTATTTTAAAAGTGGTGGTTTTTCCCCCTAATATATTAAATTGAAATTTCTACCCTTAAAGTAAACATTTTATTTATTTTACTTCTCCAACAAATTATTGCGTATATGTAGAGATTACCACGATTCGATTCGAACTGAACCAGACACTATAGCAATCAAATTAAAAGTTTTCGGTTATGATTCAGATCTAGAACCCAATATTTGGATTTAAATTTATTAAATTTTAAGAATAAAAAAAAAAAAAAACTGGATCATGAACCGTGAACCGGCGGTTCCGAATCCGGTTCGCGATTTTGAACAATCTTTATTTTAAAATTTTAATTTTTATTTTAAAATAGTCTAAATTCAACAATAAATGTATTTTATTTTTCAGTTCGGAACATGAACCGGTCATTCCGGTTCGCGATTTTAATAAACTCTAAATATCGCGTTTTGATTATAAATTGTAATTGGAATATTTTGGTTTGGTTGCTATAGTATCTGTTTGGTTTGAACCAAATTATAGTAATAATTTGTTGGAGAAGAAAAATAAATGAAATATTTATTTTAAGGGTAAATATGTCCATTTAACATTTCAGGGGGAAAAAGAGCCACTTAAATAATTCAGGGGGAAAAAGTGCTATAAGTATATAACTCAGGGGGAAAAAGTGTCATTTTCCCTTATTAATATATAATAATATTAGGGATTATGAAGGGTTGGAAACAAAGGGACTTTTGGCATCTTGTGACCTTTCATGTTCTTCATTCCCTATAAATATGCTTAGGGATTTTGGATGCAAGATGGCCACTAGACACACACACATATGTTGATTCGGCAGAGAAGAAAGGTAGACGTGAGGCCACGCAGTGAAATAAAACAAAGATTTCTTTTGCTTGTCTTTTTGTCGCCTTTGGTAGTTCGGCAGCAGCGTGTTCGGCGGGTTTCATCCTTTGTTGCATGCTTGTTGGTTTTGCCATGAAGTTTGCCGAGGCTCTTGGGTGTTTTCTTCATCAAATATTTGAAGAGGTCAGCTTGTTTGTTCCAGTCATCGTTTTGGGTAATCTCGTAATATTTGTATTCTTTTCACTTTGCTTGTGGTGGTCGAATATTTTGAGTACGAGATATTATTCCTTTTAGGCATGTGAATGTGATAGAATGTATTTGGCCTAGAATGATTGTGTTTGATGGTTTTTGGCTCGTGTGGTAGCCATAAACTTTGTACCCAAGATTTGTTATAGTGGAATATTTGGTTGTGGTGGTCCTGTGGATTTTCCCCGTGGTTTTGGGATTTTCCACATAAATCTTGTGTCCCTTCCGTTGTCATTTATCTTTGGGCTATTGTGTTATCTCGTATTTGTGGATCGTGTCGGGTTTGTGATTTTCATTGTCACACGAAGTGAGATTTTTTCCAACAATATCCAACCACTGAAATTCGATCCTGTAACCTTCACTCAAGGAGAGCCATAGAGGTGCCAATTGAACACAATGTACTTGGCATAAAAGTGTGATATTTGATCACTCAAAAAAATGATCCCTAAAATAGGGATTTTATTATTGTTCCAACCATAGGAAATGGGGTTGAAATTTCTGACCACCTATCGAAAGAAATAAAACATTTTGACCACTTTCTATACGTGATTAGAATGTTTTAAAACCTTACAAATCACCGTGTTTCTTGCCACTAGGAATGGCAATTTAACTTGACCCTAATAAGAAACCATGTCTACACTATGAGAGTATATAGATGGAAAAAAATTTTCAAGGAAGGGGGTGAGTAATGGGGAGAGTTTCCTCATCCCCACCAGGGACAAGAGCTACACCTCTCGCACCGACCCTAACCCGAAACCCCGAAGCCCAAAAATAAATAAATAAATAAATAAATAAATAAATAAATATATATGTATATATATATATATATATATATATATATATATATATATATATATATATATATATATATATATATGGTCAGGTTCCTGTGAGGTCAGGTCTTCCCGTGCGGTCAGTGCGGCATACACCAATAGTATGCATAAATGCACCACACAGGGTTCGTAAATACAATATATGTGTGGTGTATTTATTTATTTTTTTTGTGGTGCATTTTTTGACATTTATTCTGGTGTATTTTCGAAATATGGTGCATTTATGCTAATGGTGTATGCCGCACTGACCGCACCAGAAGACCTGACCTCACATGAACCAAAATATATATATATATATATATATATATATATATATATATATATATATATATATATATATATTTATTTATTTATTTATAATATTTACATAATTATATGTAATATGTACTAATATTTGGGCTTCTGATTATTATTATTTTTTTAAGTTATTATGTTTGGATTTTGAGAATTTTGGACATTTGGTATCTTGGTTAAAGTTTTAAGATTTGAACAATTTGAATATGTAAGTATTGTTTAATGTCTTTTAAGTGTATTTTATACTAGTTGTATTTTAGATAATTGGATGTTAGGCTAATTGGATAGTTAAATATATAAATTTATAAGTTAATTGTATAATTTAAATAATAAATTATTTTATACTATAATATTGTACTAACAAAATAAGACATCTATTTTTTTTAAAAAAATAAGGGTGGAGAATCCTTGTCCAAGAAAACTCTCTGTGCGAATGGGGATGTAGTAATTCCCTATCCTCGTATGGGAACAGGGCGGGTTGGAGAATGGGGGATGAATGCAGGTGCAGAGATGTTGACCTTATTCCCCGCTCTGTTGTCATCTCTACCGACTATTAAAATTGGTAGGTTTTTTTTTTTTTTTTTACTTTTCGTCATGTGACTATAGGGGTCCTGTTAATTGCAGTCCACGACTTTCAAAAGTGTTAATTTAGTACATTGACTATGCAATTTTTATCAATTTTTGTCACTCCGGCCAAATTTCGCCTGAAAATTTTAATAGTTAAATTAATGAGGGGTATTTTAGTCTTTTTGCATCTCTTTTCTTTCTCCCATGCAAATTCGCCGGAGAAGGTCGCCGGTAATGGTGGATGCGCACTTCGCTTTGGTTTTTGATGTTTCACTCTAACCAGCTCCGGCATGCTAGAGGCCGCTAGTCCGGGAAAGTTCAGCAAAGCTCAGGTGCCCCGCAGCTCGAACACTGCTCGATCATAAGCCAGAGTTGCCTCCTTCGGCGTTTCATACGTCCCCAACCATCGCCTTGCACCTCCTTTCGTCGGATCCCTTATCTCCGCCGCGAACTTCCCCCATTGTCGTCGCCTCACCCCCCGATATCTCATCCATTCCGGCGTCGCCTGGTGCCCTGCCCCCACCTCTTCAGAAGCATCCCCGGAGTCTCCCACTAACGACGAGGCCTCATTTCCGGTGCCTTTGAAGCCCGTATCGAAAAACTTAAACTCCGGTATGCCTGAGTAGTGTTGGAGGAGATGGTTACTTGAATCAAAAATTGCAAGGTCATATTCCAATGACGTCATCACCGTGAACTCCATTTTCTCTTCTTTGCTATCTCTAATGAAAATTCTAATACGCAACAACCTTTATCGTTCTCAGAAGGTAGCCAGAAATTTTAGATTCAATAATTTTCTATTGAATTCACCATTACCGGCGACCTTTCCGGCGACCTTTCCGGCGAATTTGCAGAGAAAGAAAAGAGATGCAAAAAGACTAAAATACACTCATTATTTTAACTATTAAAATTTTCCGGCGAAATTTGGCCGACAATTTGGCCGGGTGACACACGCTTTTCTTCTTTCGTTTGTCAAACAAGTGTGGGATGAATCCCGGATCTTATCATTCTCTCGGGATGAAAAATTGGAGAAACTTCATGTTATTAGTTTAGAGAAATAGATTTGTGTGAGTTTGAGGTAGTGTCACGCAATATGTCATGGTTATACAAACTGCATTGGCACCCCGAACTGAGTATAGACATAGTTGTAAAATCCTTGGAATATTGATTTTACTTCAGACTTGTGCTTCATTAGGTGTAGTCATGTAAATCTACTATGGTCATCCACTATAGTCAAAAAATAATGTTCTCCCTTAAGAAAAGCTACAGCAAAAGGGCTCCAAACATCCATATGCAACAAATCAAAACATTTCTTAGCTTTATTGATACTAACAGGAAAGGTAGACCTCTTATGTTTTGCAAAGTGTCAAATATCACACACAAAATCAGGTAACTTGAGAGAAGGTGCAAGTTTTATTCCTTTCAACAATTGCATTTTATTCATAGGGTAATGGCCTAGCCGATTGTGCCACAACTGCATAGACAGGCTATTACAAAAAAAAACATCATAATCCTCATTAGGAGCATGAGTTTTCTTCTTGACAGGGGGATTAGTGATCAGGTACAGTCCATCTCTTTCTTTAGAAAAAACCATCCATTATTCCAAGATGCCCCTGAATTGTGCAAGAGTTAGCTCCCATCACAATTTCATAACCTGACTGCCTTGTTAACTTACTTGCAGATATAATGTTGAAAGTGAAAGGCGGAATACACAACACATTCTGCAAGAGTATGTTCATATGCAACCTGATCTGTCCTATGTGTAACATTCATAGTTTCCCCATTTGGTAACTTAACAAAAATCTCATGGATTGTATGATATGTTTCAAAATATTCTAAAGAGCATGTGATATGGTCTGTTGCACCTAAATCTAGGATCCAAACATTAGGTGATCTTAAGACATTATTGATATGAAGATTAGATATGAACTTGCCTTCAGTGTGATTATCCATATGCCTTTTGAAATCTGGCTTAAGACCATTGTTGGTGACAGTCACAGCTGCACTAGTTGAGGCCTGGTTTCCTTGATTCTGACTCTGTATCAAGGATAACAATCTCTGAAATTTCTCAGCAGAAAGGTCTGTGTCACCAATTTGATTCACAGAAGCCTGGTGTGTATCTTGAGCCTGTCTGTTCTTAGACTTATAGCTTGTAACCCAACCCGGGGGATATCCATGCTTCTTGTAACACTTCTCAATAGTATGACCAATCATCCCACAAAATGTGCACTTAGGTACATTTAGGTAGATTTTTTCCTAAATTGTTATTAAACTTCTTCTTGTTGTTTGAAGTTGAAACTGCCAGAGCAGGTTGCTCTTCTACATAGTGATCCTGATTATTCTGTACAACATTGGCTTGGATTAGATCATTGCACTTTTGATTGATAGAGCTCTTAATCTTCCTCTCCATCTTTAAGGTCATGTTGAGAACCTTTTCCATAATTGGAATAGGCTCCATGACAAGTACTCCTGACTTGATGTTTTCATAATCTTCATTCAACCCTTCCAAAAACCTAATTATATGATCTTCTTCGTTTTCCTTCTGGATTGGCTCAAGAGAGAACATAAACACTTAGGCATGTGCTCACAGACAGGAATTGGCCTCATAGCATTCATTTGCACTCATAAGGCATTGCTTTTAGTAAAGTATTCGTTAATGGATAGATTACCTTGTGAACATTTGTAGATCTCATTTTGCAGTTCTGCAATTCTGTGAGCATCAACATTAGAGTACCTCTCCTGAGTACATTCCAGATATCAGCTGTGACTTCAAAGTACAGGACTCCTTCCGCGATCGTAGAGCTGAGGGACTTGAAAATCCACGGACAAACAATATTGTTACATCTCCTCCAGATCGCGTACTTAGGATCAGTTTCTCCAGGATTTGCGATAGTCCCATTAACAAATCCGAATTTGTTCTTAACCTCCAGAGCTATCCTCATTGATCTACTCCAAGAGGTGTAGTTGAGCTCGGTTAATGGTGGTGAAACGAGAACCAGATTGGGATTCTCCGTAATGTGCAAGTACAGAGAATCGTCGAACTCATCAGCGCGTTGGACATGATTCTGATTCATCGAGTTCTGGTTCGCAGATGTTCCTGCTTGTCAAGTCGAATTTCCGTCGCCGTTTTCATTCTCCGTCATTACCGCTGCGGCATAACTCCCGTGACGCTCTGATACCATGAGGAAATGGTTCAACTCATGCTAAGGGAAAGACAAAACTTGATTAAACAGAGAGAGATGTTTTACAGAATACTGAGAACTTTGCCAGGGAAGATAAATACCAAAACTTATATACAAGTGAAAGGGAAGATGGCGGTTATAACTAACAATGATGGTGAAAGTACACGAATTCCTTTAGGCTTATTAAACTGAACAGATGCTGCACAAGCTAGTGGAACTTCAGGCTGCTTGCTTGCATAAGGTGGCTGCTTACTTCATCAATATAGAAGTAAGCTAGGCTTATCAACAACTAAGTTTTTTAATTAGTAATGCTTATCAAGTACTAGATCTTATCCAACAGTAAGGCAAGTCAGCAGTAAAGCTTAGCCAAGCAGTAGGACTTATAAGCAATAAAAGAGTAAGTAGTAAGGATATCTTTTCAAGATATACCTAAGACATTCTCTAAGCATTATACGATGTATCTCTCTATCAATTTTGGACGTTAGCATGTTCACCAAGTGGATATTTTTCTAAACAAGTAGTATAAAAATGTGCACAAAAAAAAAAAAAAAAAAAAAAAAAAAAAAAAAAAAAAAACAGAATTTAAAGATAAGTTGCAAGCAAGGATTGGCTATAAGTCTACTAGTGTTGGGCAAGTCAGAATATAATATTATATTGCATGTTGCACAATTCAAAATTTTCGATCTCCAATGGGTAAATTTGAATCCAAATGTAAATAGGAATGTCATGCTAGAAGAAGAGAGGATTAACAACAACAAGAACGCAACCTCAAATCTCACATTCAGCTAACTTTGAGGAATTTTTTCCAAACTTTATTAACAATTGTTATACCCTGCACCACGGTGCACATAGCACTGTAGATCCCGCGCCACCCAAAATGATGTCATTTTATTAAGTTGTGTGGAGAATCGACAAGACAGAGTGTATGTGTATTATGTTATATAATTATGTACATTATGTTATACAATTATGTACATTCTGGTATACAATTATGTACATTATTTTATACAATTATGTACATTTTTTATACAATTATGTACATTCGAATACGCGATTTTTTTAACAGTTAAAAGTTTGTGTATTCTGTTATACAATTATGTACATCCTCATATACAATTATGTACATTTTAGTATACAATTATGTACATTTTCAAAACATGAATTTTTTTTTTAACAAGTTAACAACAAACACAGAAAAGTAAAATTTTTAAAAATAAACAATGCAAAACGACGTCGTTTTGCACCAGGGCGCACAATGCAATATGCGTCCTGATGCACAATATAAATTGCCCTTTATTAAGAACACTCCCAGGCCATTGCACAAGGTCTCTAATTTATAGGGCCCCATAAATATATCATAGTATATATACTATATAAATTTTTTTTACAATTGGCCCCCAAATTTTGGGGGCCAATTGTAGAAAAAAAAAAACGTTATATATATTATTGAGATTAGAGTATTGCAGTAACCACGCAAGAACAAAATTTTTTTTTTTTATTATAAGGAAGGGAGATACCCTATATACAGACTACTTATACAATATTTGTTTCAAGTGAGGATTTTGGGGGCCAATTGTAGAAAAAAAAAAACGTTATATATATTATTGAGATTAGAGTATTGCAGTAACCACGCAAGAACAAAATTTTTTTTTTTTATTATAAGGAAGGGAGATACCCTATATACAGACTACTTATACAATATTTGTTTCAAGTGAGGATCAAACCTTTCACCTCCCGCTTAGGGGAGTGACCGAGTACCAATGAACCATAAGCCACTTGGTATTATTCTAATATTTTGATAATTCAATACCTAATCTCTATTTTTCCTAATCCGTTTTCGTATTTCTTAATATCTATTTCCCTAATCTTTTTTCCCATTGCCTAATATTTTCAATAGGTCATAATCAATAGTTCATTACTCTTATTGAGTCTTTCTCCCAAGTTCTTTATTAGATGTCTGGTAATTATTAATTAAAACTTATTATCTTAAATGTACATATTATTGGATTTATTTCAAAATAATTATTTATTGACATAGCTTATTTACTTAATAATTTTAAATATTAAGTAATATATTCAAGAGTTTGTTTCTTAATAAATTCACTAAATTATTAAATGATAGTAAACAGTTTTTTTCTTAGGATTTTGTAACGATGTTTTTTTAATGAGAATTGTAAAGAAAGATGAATTGAACAACTAATTCAATCTCAAAAGGAAGCTTTTGAATAATTCATTACAAAAGAATATCAAATAGATGAGCAAAAGAATGACACCAATGAAAATTTGTTAAATGCTAGTTTTCACAAAGAAGATCAAGGTGATTGTGAGACTGAAAAAAATTTAAATGATAGTGTGCACAACAATGATAAATATCACTATGACGATGAAAATGATAAGAATGTTGACGGTTGTTTAGATGATGGTGGCCACAACGATAAATCAAATTATTCATTTTTATTTGACATATATGATCCAAGAAATTAGAATTTCCTTGATTCTAGATTAATAGATATTCTTGTTAAAAAGGGTCCAAAATTAGATGTCGCATAGGACCTCTATTTGTATTGGAACGGCCCTGAACACTCCAAAGACTCTCAATATATAGCTTTAAAGCATTACCTAAAAACTCTTAGTATTTTTAGTTGGATGATTTATCAACTTGGGTTGATTAGTTGTGGACTTGTAAATCTCTACTTGTTGAAAGAGGAGTACTAAACTTGGTTAAGTCGATTGAAAAAAAAAAAAAAAACAAAAAAACTGACAAACTTGGGGTTGCCTTATTAATCAAACTAGTAATTGTCTCGTGCGATGCACGAACTATTATTAATTTAACAAATTTATCAATTAAATTTTTGACATCTTCTGAATTAGCAAAGAAAATAATGATTGTGTAAACAGAAAAACGTACTTGAGTTCTTGAGTTCAGAATTAGTTTGATTAAAAATGTAAGTATAACTATACAATGTAATATTTAATATTTTTAAAAGTTTAATTATGTTATTATTATGTTGATTTTAAAGTTTATTGTTACTTGTATTATTATTTGAATTTGAATTTTTTTTTAAAGGAATTTGAATTTGAAATAACTACTTTAATTATATAACTAACGTATGTTAAATAAAACTTGCAAAATAAAATAACATGCGATATTTGTTGAAAATCTTCACCAAAAACTTATTCATTTGAAAAAAATTATTTATGTAAGAACTATATTTATTTTATATATAATTTATCCTCTTTATATATGCGGAGTCAAATTAATTATAATTGAGGTTTAAATGAATATACACACAAATTATATTAAATATAAAACTTTACCAATAAATTTGAACACAATAAATTTTTATCCGTACTTTATTATGCTTTAATATATATAGAGATAAAGATAGAGCTATAATAATAAAATATTATTATAAAATATAAATACACATAATAAATTCAAAAAAAATATGTATAAATACATCTACCCACACAATTAATGCATTCATAATTGCTAATTTTGTTTCTATCAAAATGCATTCACACTTTGGAGAGAAAATTTTGTGGCCGGATTCTGTTTTGTTATATATAAAGATTAAAGTACAAGTTTGAGTTCAGTTATAATCTGTATGGCGACAAGATTTTTACTAATGAATTTCCCTTCTGGCACGTTTGGTTCACGGAATGAATTTGCAATGGAATAGGTAAGGAATAGAACATGAATTGTATTATATTATTTGGTTCGCTGAAAGAATAAAATTTAAGAATTGTATTCCAACGTTTGGTTGGTTCAAGGAATTGAAGTGGAATATATATGTTTAAAAGACATAAATGCCTTTTTACAAAATCTATATCTATATACATATAAAAGCCACTAAATTTCAGCCAATCAGATTCATCAATTTTCCCGCCCATAATAAACGACAGATTTTAGATTTTTTTTTTTTTTTTTGGGGCGTTAGTGTTTGACCAGAAGAGTATGGTGTCAAGCAATATTTGTAGGAGAGTGGCCTATTGCGTGTTTGCAGAGTTGGTATGGTGTCAGGCTATATTTGTAGAGTGGCCTATTGCGTGTTACAAAGTTGTTATCTACTCCTATTTGTAGAGGAGTGGCCTATTCACGACCTCAGTTGCTTGCTTATATATAGAAGATATATGTTTAGAGACTTCAAGTTCTATTCAAATGCAAACTGTAAACAAATTTCATATTATGCGATCAATGAAGAAGATGTCCTGGGTGGTTGGTGTGCAGCTTCGCGTTGTGTGCGGAACTATCAGGGGCCACCTACCGTCGGTGCCGCCTCCTCAAGGTAAGCTTTTTTCAGTAATCTTCTTCGACTGAATCGTATTTTTGCCGTTTTTCAGAACAGATCTGATGGATTTTTGAGTTTCTGGAATAGATTATTTGTTAGAAGGATATCCCAAGGATTCTTATCCTCTGCCCGGTTACCCGCCCAAGCCAAGGTTACCCTCAAGGATACCCTCCCAGGTCGATTACCCTCCACAGTATCTCTGCCACAGTACGCCAACCCGCTGCCTCAGCATATTGATAGCTCCAGCTGCTTGGAAGGATGGTAAACTTCTCTCAATCCTCTTATCAATGTTAAATCAGAAACAAAAAGTGAAAAACAAAAAAAGGTTTAAAATTAATTAGAACACTTTAATCAGAGAAAAAGAAAAAAAAAGCATAGATTCTTTTATCATCCCTTACATGTAATTTTAGATTGTTTCTATTTGGGTTTTGGAACTTATAAGTCTAGAGTATAGTATTTGTGTGTATATATATATATATATATATATATATATATATATATATATATATATATATATATATATATATATATATATATATATGATAAGTTTTATATATTGTATTTGTTCTCTTGATATGGCTTCTGGTAAACTCCTAATAATTAGCTTATTATACAATAGTTGTATCATAAGACAATAACTAACAAAAAAAAGGCATCAAACTCCTTTATCATCGTTTATCTCTAATTGTAGATTGTTAGTAATTGAATTGAAAAATGTAATGAGGACAAAAAAACGATGTAATCTGTGCTTGAGTAGACTACAAGTTACACAATAACCAATACACACAACACTTTTACTTTACCCCTAGATCTAGCCCTACTACTCTACTAGCATGAGTACCAATTGACGGTAAACATTAAGTACCCTATTGTAATCCTTGATAGTGGATTTTGAGTTCTCTATAAGGTGATATATATATATATATATATATATATATATATATATATATATATATATATATATATATATATATATATATATATATATACTAGTTTTTTACGCGTATTGCGCGATTGGGATAATACCCAATGTTTTTTTTTTTAAATAAGTACTTTAAAGTAAATTAATGCAAGATTATATTGAAATTGTTCATGCATAGATAATTGAAGGTTGAATTTGCGTATTTAAATAGGTAATTCTTCTCCCAAAGGTTGAGTCCCCAACCCCAAGGGCCCCCCACACTCTGACTCGACAGAGCATTGTGGGAAGTTGTAAATCACGGTGACTCAATGGTTCAGCAGACAGGACCAAATGCCGGTGCGAACAAGGAATCTGCCCACTTTGGACATAATTCCCGCACTGCCGCCGCCGAGGTTCAAACCTTGGTCTCTTCTCCCAAATACTGCCCACTAAACCATTGAGCTAAGCCCGTGCGGGTTAAATAGGTAATTCTAAGTTTACAAATGCAAGATAATATAGTCAAGATTGATTATAATTGTCAATAAAATAATTGTATAGGTATGGTTGAAACCAAATACGGGACATGAGGGAGAACAAATAAAAATTAGGGCATAAAATATTAAATATATACTAATATTGTTTGAGGAGATTTCGACATTAGGATTTGTGGTTAAGTTCTATTAAAACTTTAATATTAGAATTAGATTAATGGTGTAATTATAATTCTATATTAGACGTTAATATTAGAATTAGACTAACGGTGAATTAACGGTATTTAACAGAAAAGTTAAATGGATAATCATATAATTAAGAATAAATTAGAAAAACTTTTAAAAAAAAATTAAAACCTGAACAATTTGAATCATTCATTTGATTTAATAATTTGGCGGTCATTTTTTCTACCCAATGTTAATAATTAAATAAATTCGTTGGTCAAATCCGCTAATATAATTCGTAACTGCTGATTGTCAAACAAGGACATTGCAAGGTAGTTCTCAATTCAATTTGTTGTGTGATTTGAATACTCTCTTTGTCACAAAATCTCTCAAATAGTTAATATGGTTTGCTTTATTAATTATATATTTTTTTAATTTTTTCATGGTATTAATAAAATACTTGGTAAATAAATATATAGCATTATTTTGTATTATAACTTTGATATTTAATTAGAAAAATAGTGCACAAAAAAGATAATAGACAATGTAGTGAATATAATCAATTGATGAATTTGAATATAAAAATTTTTACATTTGAGAAAAATAAAGACAATATAACTAATGAAAATATTTCTCTTAATTAATTTATTGATAATGAATATTTTTTTTTTTTACTGAATTAAGACATTGTAAGGACAATGTAGCGAATATAATCAATTAATAAATTTGAATATAAAGAATTTTTATATTGTAGAAAAATAAAGACAATATAACTAATACAATTATTTCTCTTATTTAATTTATTGATAATGAATAATTTTTTTTGAATAAAGGCATTGTGGACACATAATTCTAAATTAAAGAAATGCATATCTATAATTTTTTGTTGTAGCTACTAAATTATTATTTATATAATTTAATAAGAGTAAAATAGAGTACTAATTATGCCAACTTTGATTGGGATGAGGTTCGAACCTAAGACCTTTTTTTTTTATTGAAATCAATGAGAAAGTTAACGGTGAACTAACGGCAATTCTTAAAATTTTAACGGAATTAGTAACAGTGTGTGGGTATTTTAGGAAATTTTAGAGTAAAATTTAAATCTTATCAATCTTTTAATCAATCTGAGCCATTCATTTGATTAAAATCTGTGACCGCCATTTTTTCTACCCATTATAGGCCTAACTCTCTTAGGCTCTTATTAGTATAGTGTATATATATATATATATATATATATATATATATATATATATATATATATATATATTTATTTATATTTATATATATATATATATATATATATATATATATATATATGTATATATATAGATGTCTAAGTTTTTTTGGTAGCATTTAAGAGTGAAACATGTCTAAGTTTTTTTTGTTGAATTATAATTAATTTTCTAACAAACTAATAAGATGCATCAGTTAGATGATTATGCCAGAATCATGATGGAGGAACTAATTCACTCATCTCTTAGTAGAGATAAGCTGAACCACTTAAAAATTCAACCTTGAAGCAAAATAAAATAAAAGAAAATAAAATGTAAATAGTTAAGAACTTAACATTGCACCCACACTACCATCAAAATCTATTAAGTAGAAGGTTAGAGCAGAAAATGACACTACTTTTTTGGTAGATAATAACATTATATTAGTTCTAAGGCTTAATGGAGAATTTTAAACTTACACCAAAGACCAAAGTTCCAAATGCACGACTTCTGAAGCTCCAAGATGAAACCAATCATAATCAAGCAAAAGATTAGCAGGTTAGTTCTTTTCTTTCCATTTTCTTAAATTCAAATTTTATGTCATTACTTACTGCCCAAATGGGTTGTACTAAGACTAGATGTTTAGGTTTGTGCTGTGTGTTTAGTGTTGTATTTTGATGGTTATGTTTTGATGAATGGATTTGTTGCAGTGTACTGTTAACCATTTCCAGTATGGACAGGGTTGTCTTTGGAAGCTTATGTTCTGGAAACTGCATTTGTTGCAGTAGCTAAAAAGGTTAAAAAGTAGTATGTAATGGTTGTTTTAATTTCATGTAAGCTATTTATGATTTTATGCTGCCTTTTCCATGCAAAACACAAACAGGTATCACTTAAACTACATTCTTCAGAAGCTTCAATGAAAAATATTTAGCATAGGTAGAAAGAAAAAACACAAAGATGAAGATTAAGGTACAAGGGAAGCATGTGTTTTAAATTCAAGCATTAGCAAATTTACACTTACTATTTGATTTTGCACCATGTTCTGGTTTGTGTTTGCATGTGTCTCTCAATCGTGTAGCACCTACACCATATTTGTAAAACATTTCTGTTAGTACTAGAAAGACACATGCATGTTGATCAGGAGTTAATATCATCACTAAATCTTAGTTATTGAATTTGATTTGCATGGTAAATAGTATACATGGTTTGTGGTTTTATTTCACTTTTCTTAAATTCAATTTTAGTGACTTTTTAATTTGTTGTTGTTAATCTATCTATGCAGATACTGAAAAAAAGGAAGAACAAATATGATATAATACTGAAATCATTATTGGTTATTTAAATTCCCAGAAACAACCATCACCTTTGTTGAGTACAATACAAGTTACACAATATCCAATACATATAATATTACTACTTTTCATATACACCTAGCCCTACTATCAAGCATTAATTGCTAATGGTAAGCTTTGACTTTCATGTACTAATGTTTGATAGTGACTTTTCAATTCTCTCTAACTTGGTATCTATATATACATCTCATTTAAGAAACTAAGATCTACAATCTCTATTCATTCTCAAAGAATCTACAATTGATGTGACTGCATAGTAAAGAATTGCAAGAACAATGAAGAAATTGACAGGGTCAACTACCATATATACGTGGAAAAAGAAAATATGATGCTGAAGATAAAGGTACAATGTATCATACCTGCTGTTCTACATTCAAACTATATGAAATATTGAATTAATATTTCATTTGCAGAATGTTCCTCATTTGCTTAACATATGTTTGTGAAATCTGCACCAAAGATTTTTAAAAAAACTAATGTCAATTCTAGCAAAAAAATGCAATTCAGAGTGATTAAAATCATTAAAAAGACTTCCATTTTTAAAGTCAAAATTTTGTTCTTGGTTGCTGTTATATAGTTAATATGCAGATAGGTATTTTAGCAATCTTTGATTTAGTGTCTTCATTGTTTTTAATAGTACACTGAGATACGTATGTAGATATAAACAAAGTTGTTTAAAAAAATTAAAAGATTATTACGGGCAGGTTTTTTTAAGTTGAATGTATTTAGGTAGTTTTTATGTTTTATAAAAAACACAATTCCACTTTAAATAATAAAAACTAAACAAAAATATTTTGCAATTTTTTTTCTTTTAATTTTGTGTTTTTCCATTCGGTTCAATGGGATTGTAATTGACAGTTTGAAGTCCTGCCCAACTTCGTTTGGAAAAAAATTTAGTTAGCAACATTATTTTACATAAAATAAAATAAAAATTTAGTTAATAAAATTTAAATCAATACAAAATATGAAAATAATAAAAAGAAGTTCAAACATTTGTGAGGAAAAATAAAATATAAATTTCTAATATACATATGAATGTCATGCATTTGAACAGAAAATAAATTTGTTAAAAAACAATAGCTTTCTCAGATAAAGAACCACATACATTTCTGAGAGAAAAGAAATTTATAAATTTGGATGATTATATATACAAATCCATAACATTAATCGCTAACAGTTAAATAAATCAATTTTAAAATATTCATGGCATGTGGATCTAAATAAACCCAGAATAAAATCTGACATATAAATTACACACATGACAGGTTAAATCTATACAACATAATAATAAACCTTAACTTCTTTTTTCCAGAATATGCATGCGTATAAAAAAAAATTTAAAAAGGCACATATTATCAAAAATATTAGACACAGCCGAGATTAGGAAAAAAAAAATTAGAACTAACTGTGTTTTGATATACTCATAGATTTCTACATCAAAAAATTATAGCATGTATATAATATTCCTAAAAACGAACAATACACATGCGTATAAACAGAAAAATACTCTATAAGTGAAAATCGGGAAAATCGAACTATTACCTTACAAATGTCGTAGTTTTTGTTGGATATATAGTGTTGTTTGCTTTCTTCCAGATCCATTCTCCAAAATCTTCAACCGATCCTTTTGTTGAGTGTGTTTGATATACATGAGTTTGATGAAGACAAAGTTAGGTTTTCTTCCGTGCAACCGGTCACGAGTTGTGAACCGATTAGATCGAAGGTCAGAGGTACAAAGGGAATGGTGAAAATAGCGAGTTTCAGAGACCAGGAGAAGGATTACAGATTGAGCAACCAATCTGTCGTGAAGTTTCCGGAATCGGTAGAGAAAGTTTAGAGAGAAACGGCATAAGCGAGAAGAGAGGAAAGAAGACAACAATGTCTGAATCTAGGTTTTTTGGGTTTTATGTGTGGGCCATAGGTCAAGTTTTGGGCTGGCCTAGATAAATAGAAGAGCTTATTTGGACCATGTATGAAAAATTAATTGTTTAAATATATATTTATATAAATAATGGGCCTAAGAACGTGTTTTTGGATTCCTGCCAGAAATGGGCCGATAGTTAGGAATATATATTGTTAATTTAATTATCCACTTCTTATAAATTGTTTATGAATTAATAGTTTTATTTTAACTATATTACTTAATTACATAATTATTAATTAAATGTTACTTGTATTGAATTGATTTAGAAAATTGTGATGATGAAGAGGTTTCTTGATTACGGTTGTTATTGACCCCATCAGATCCAAAGTCCATTTAAATTTCAGTGGAGGCAATTCTCACTAAAGTTGTCGTATGCTATGACAATTAACAAGAGTCAAGAATAAATGTCTTCTACTATTGGGTTATTATTGAAAAGATTTGTTTTTGTTCACGGACAACATTATGTAGCATTATCAGGAGTTAACAATTCAAATTGTCTTAAATTACTTATTTGCAATGACAATGAAGAATAGTTTCTTCAACGTCAAATGTTGTATACAAAGATTGACGGATATATTAGGAACCGACCCGCACCGACCCGAGGGCGCGGACAAGAACGGGTCCCGGGGCGGCGCCACGTACCCGCCCCGGACGGGGCCTCGCCACGTGGCTCCCGCACGGGCCACGTCGGAAGCCGGGCCGACCTCCAAATGGGCTCGGCCCGAGCCCATGACGGGCTCGGCCTGGCCCCACAGCACGGCCCGGTCGCGAGACCAGGCGCGGTCAACTCGGATCTAACCACCCCCCCGCTTTAGGGGGTGGCGGTTAGGGGCGGGGGTTGTATAAAAACCCCCCACCTTGTCTAGTTAGGACACGCTCTACATTTCCTACATACTTTGTCCTAAAATACTATTGTAATAGCCAATTTTACGGCATTTAATACAATCTATGGTCTCACGGCCTTTACTATATCATTCGTATCATTTATTTATTATTCGTATCCTTATTCGGGTTAGTTAAGTCGGACCCCCGGTTTAATTAAATCCATCATTGGTGCTCTTGTTGAGAGCTGCTGTACAAGCTTAAGCGCTCTCCCCACTATTGTTCATCGACAGCGATGGCACGATCGAGATCCAGCTCTCGTCATACCAATGGTTCCCGCGGCACCCAGCTCGTCGCGAACGGGAATGGCCCCAACGGGGCCCCCGCCCCCAGCATCCAACCAGCCGCCTCCGCCAGGTCGGGGGAGGATCTGAGGGCCCAGCTCACCAACCACCGTAGTAGTGGTGCGCCACCAGCACCCCCCGCCGCCCCCGCTCCAGCTCGCGCACTCATCCGGGAAGGGGTGGCGGTCTTCGAACAAGCTTCCACCGCGCTGGCGCGTGTCACAGCAGGTCTCCGAGCAGAGGAACAAGCCGCCCTAGGCGTCGCCGGGGGGGCACCGGCGTCACCTCCGCCTCCTCCCACCCGGGGGCGCAGCGGCCCGAGCACCCGACCGCCCCAGGCACCTGTCACCTAGGGGGTGGTCAACTCGCCTCGACCATCGGAGAGGCGGGGAGGAGGAGATTCCCGCCGAGACCGCCAGCGTGACGACGATGGAAGGGCGCCGACCCAAACCAGGCCCGCCCTGGAGAGATTGGGCGATCGCGTGACAGCCCGGGATAGGTTGGGTCTGAGGCCGGCCAATGGGCCATCAGCGGCGGAGTCATGCTCCCGCCGGCCGCCGCGACAGGGATCGGTCACTCGGAGGTCGCCGAGCCATGGGCCCCGCGCCCAACCGCGACACGAGGCAGCCTCGCGCGGGTCAGCAGGTCGGGTCCCCCGACTCCACCCGCGACGCGAGCAGGCCTCCCGGGTCGAACGATCGGGGGAAACGAAAGGTAGAGCTCCGAGCTCCCATCGGGTGGAGGTCGAGAAGCTGCAGAGGAGGATGGACGAGCTCCAGCGGAAGATTGATGAGAGGGACGGGTCTCCGGAGCCCCAGGACGTGTTGGCCTCCCCATTCGCGGACACCATCATGGCAGAGCCCCTACCTCGAGACTTTCGCTTTCCCACCATTAAAGCATACTCGGGGACCACGGACCCGCGGGCACACCTGACCAGGTACAGAGCCGCCATGATGATCACCGAGGCAACAGATGCCATCCTATGCAGGGGGTTCTTCGCCTCCCTGGACGGGCAGGCACACGATTGGTTCGGGTCCCTCCCGGCGTTGTCCATCTCCACTTTCGCGGACCTCACCCGGCAATTCCTATCCCATTTCGCCACCAGTATACAGCGGAAGAAGCAAATTTCCGACCTATGTGATTTGAAACAGGGGAGCTCGGAATCACTCGCTGAGTACCTCAGCAAGTGGAAGAAAGAGGCCATGGGGGTCGCCGACTTTGATGGGAAGTCGGCCATAGTGATTTTCCGGAACAACCTGAGGTCGGGCGCCTTTGACCAAGACCTCATCAGGTACCCCCCCAGGACCTATAATGACCTGATGGACAAGGCAGCAAGGTACGCCGACGCCGAGGCTGCCGAGAAGAGGAAGAAGGAGCAGGAAGAAGGACGTGGTCGGAAAGACAAGGCACCCCAGGAGGAGCGCAAGGCGCCGCGGCCGCACCGACGTGAGTACGCTGAGGGGCCCAGACTAAACCCCACACGCTATCTCACCCCGCTGACACAACCAGTGGGTACCATCTTGGCGCACGTGGAGGACCAGGGAATCGTGGTGTTCCCGAATGAGGAGTGCATGAAGATATCGGCAAGGGGGGACCCCAACAAGTACTGCAGGTTCCACAGGCAGAAGGGGCACGATACGGACGAATGCATCCTCTTGAAGCGACAAATCGAGGAACTCATCCAAATGGGTTACCTCGGCCAATTCATTAAGAGGCCCGGCCAGGCGCAAGGGCAGGCACAGGGGCAGGCGCAGGGCCAGAAGCCAGGCAACGTATGGAGGAAGGGGGGTGGCCAGGCGCCATCCACCTCGGCTCCCCGCAAGAGGGACCACTACGACCACAGCTCCGAGGAGGAGGAGAAGACGACGGAGGATTCCCAGCCCCCGAAGAAGCGGACCATCTACGTCATCTTTGGGGGGCCCGAGGGAGGGGACTCGCCAGCCGAGCGGAAGAGGTGGGCGAGGAGCTTGTACGTGGGGGAGGTCACACGTACCCCCCACGAGAAGAAACCAAAGAGGGAGCCCATCATGTTCACCGACGCCGACCTGCCAGATGGCCCCCTCCCCCACCGAGACGCCCTGGTGGTCAAGCTGGACATAAACAACGTGGTGGTGTACCGGGTGCTCGTAGACACGGGCAGCTCGGTGAACGTCATGTACAACGACACGTTCACCCAGCTGGGACTCTCAAGAGGACAACTGGAGCAAGTACGGACCCCCCCCCCCTGTCCAGGTTCACGGGGGATTCGATCGAAACGGAGGGGTCGATCAATTTGGAGGTGGAGATAGGCACCCCACCGCACACCAGGAGGTGGGAGGTCGAGTTTGTAGTCGTCAAGATCAGTTGCGCCCACAACATTATTCTCGGTCGGCCCGCCCTGGAGGACCTCAGGTGTGTGATTTCTATGGAGCACCTGTGCCTCAAGTTCCCGACACCCACCGGGGTTGGGGTCGCCCGGGGAGACCAAAAGGTGAGCCGCAGCTGCTACCTGAAGGCGTGCCGCCAAATTGGTCAGAAGGACCTCCAGGTCCATACCATTGCTGAGAAGGCGTTTCGAGAGGAGGCAGGTCGACCTCGAGCCGAGCCCGTGGTCGAGACAGAGGAGGTCATCCTCGACCTCAGCCGACCTGACCGGGTCGTGAAGGTAGGGGTCGGCCTCCCGGCCGACCTCCGGGCACGGATAATCGACACCATCAGGAGCTACAAGGAGGTCTTCGCATGGGGCCCCGAGGATATGCCGGGCCTGAGCCGAGACGTGATCACGAACAAGCTGGCTGTCAACCCCGCGGTCAAGCCAGTCCAGCAACGCAAAAGGTAACTCTCCGCTGAGAGGAGGGAGTTCGTCAAAAAGGAGGTCGACACCCTGCTAGAGATCGGCCATATCCGGGAGGTCATATACCCCACGTGGTTAGAAAACGTAGTCCTCGCCCCGAAGCCACCCACCTGGAGGATGTGCGTGGACTACACTGACCTCAACAAGGCCTGCCCTATGGACCCCTTCCCCCTCCCCAACATTGACCAGCTGGTGGACGAGACTGTAGGTTGTGCCCTTATGAGCTTCCTAGATGCGTTCTGGGGGTACCACCAAATTTTCATGGAGGAAGCCGACGAGGAGAAGACGGCCTTCACCACGCCAGAGGGGGTCTATTGCTACAAGGTCATGGCTTTCGGACTGGAAAATTTGGGCGCCACCTACACCCGAATGGTGGCCAAGGTGTTCAAGTAGGTCCTCGGTCGCAACCTCCAGGCCTACGTTGATGACATGATCGTCAAGAGCACCGACGCCGACCTCCACACGGACGACCTTACCGAGGTATTTTCGATTATGCAACACTTCAATTTACGGTTGAACCCCAAGAAGTGTACTTTCGGGGTACACGGGGGGAAATTTTTGGGGTACATGGTCTCGAAGAGGGACATTGAGCCCAACCCCGACAAGGTCAAGGCCATCATGGACATGGAACCTCCGAGGTCCCTCCGGGAGGTCCAGCGCCTCAACGGCCGGTTGGCAACCTTGGGCCGTTTCCTTTCGAGGTCGGCCGAGAAATCGTTGCCATTCATTGGAGTCCTCAAAAAGACGAAGGGCTTCGAGTGGTCCGAAGAGTGCCAGAAGGCATTCGAGGACCTCAAGACGTACCTCATGTCACTCCCCCCCCCCCTGGCCAAACCCGTTAAGGGGGAGGTCCTGTACCTATACCTGGGCATCTCGCAGGGCGCGGTCAGCTCCGTGCTGGTCCGGGACGACGAGGGGGTCCAGCGGCCCGTATACTACACGAGCCGAGCTCTACGGGGGGCGGAGGTCAAGTACACACTCGTGGAGAAGGCCATCTTCGCGGTAGATGCGACGGCGAAAAAGCTGAACCACTACTTCCAGGCCCACCCCGTGCAGGTCCTCACAAATCAGCCACTTGACGCGGTGCTGAGGGCCTCGGGGTCGGCCAGCAGGTTGGTCAGGTGGGCCATGCGGCTTAGCCAATTCGACATCCAATTCAAGCCCAGACCCGCCATCAAGGGGCAGGCACTGGCTGACTTCATAGTCGAGTGTACCGCCCGGGAGGCCACGGAGCGGGTCCGGGAGGACGACGAGGAATGGTGGACCCTCTCAACGGACGGGTCCTCCAGCGCCAAAAGTTGCGGGGGCGGAGTCGTACTCATAACCCCGGAGGGGTTCCGGGCCTACTACGCCCTCCGCTTCGCGTTCAAGTTATCCAACAACGAAGCCGAGTATGAGGCGCTCCTAGAGGGGCTCCGCCTCGCGCTAAACATGAGGGTGGAAAAGCTCAAAATCCGGTGTGACTCCAGACTCGTCGTGGGACAGGTCACAGGTGAATTTGAGGCAAGTGATGAAAGAATGAGGAGGTACCGGGACGTGGTGCTCCAGCTACTGGGGCAGCTGATCAACTACGAGGTCCTACAGGTGCCTCGGGACCAGAACACAGACGCTGACATCTTGTCCAAGCTCGCCCAAGGGGCCCCAGAACATATCTCAAAAATAGCCCGAATTGAGGATTTCGAGAGGTCGAGCCTGGACGCCTACCCGTGCAAACCAGGCCTCCCTGCTGGTTGGACCACCTCAAGGAATACAAGAGAATAGGTGCACTGCCTCCCGACGAGGCCGATGCCAAATTGGTGAAATGACGAGCCCCCACGTACGTAATCATGGGGGACACACTTTACAAAAGGTCCTATAACGGCGCCTTGTTGCGCTGCCTATACCCGGACGAAGCGAGGGCGGTCATGGAAGAAATCCACGAGGGGACCTGCTCCGCCCACCAAGGGGCCTTCGCCATGTCCCGAAGGGCCATCATACAGGGGTACTTTTGGCCCAAAATGGCCAAGGAGTGCGCTGACTACGCTAGGGGTTGCGAGACCTGCCAGCATTTCCAGGTCACCCCCGGCCGACCCGCCACGAGCTACACCCCCATCAGCTCGGTCATCCCCTTCTCCGGGTGGGGAGTGGACCTAGTGGGAGCTCTGCCTATGGGGTCGGGAAAAAGGAAGTACCTCATAGTGGCGGTGGACTACTTTACCAAGTGGGTGGAGGCGGAACCACTAGCGACCATAACAAGCGCCCGTTGCAAGCACTTTGTTTACAAAAACATTTTGTGTCGTTTTGGGGTCCCGATGCAACTCATCACCGACAACAGACGCCAATTCGAGGGGCAAGAGTTCAAGGGGTTCTGTGCAGAATGGCACATTACTCACAGCCGGGTGGCCGTGTGCTATCCCCAAGCAAATGGGCAGGTGGAGAATGCCAACCGCACCATAGTGGGCGGTCTGAAAAAGAAATTGGAATCCGCGGGGGGGGGGGGGGGGGGCGTGGGTAGAGGAGCTCGACGCCATTCTATGGGCCTACCGCACCACCCCCTGGAGGGCCACGGGGGAGACACCTTTCTCCTTGGCCTACGGGTTCAAAGCTCGAGCCCCAGCAGAGGTAGTCATACCTTCCCGCCGGGAGGAGGACTACGACCCCGACACGAATGAGGATCACCATAGAACTGACCTCCACCTGATCGATGACAGGCACGAAGCAGCTGCGATTCGAGCTGAGAATTACCAGAGGCAAACCAAAGCTTACCATGACAAGCGGGTACGGCCCCGCTACTTCCAAGCGGGAGACTACGTGCTCAGGAGGAGAGAGGCAAGCCAGCCCCAGGCGAGAGGAAAATTTGCTGCCAACTGGGAAGGCCCATACATTGTGGCAGCCGTGGTCCGCCCGGGTAGCTACAAGCTCAAGACCCCCAAAGGGAAGATGATAGCCAGGGTCTGAACACAGAACACCTACTGAAGTTCTACTAATAGGCCCGCCGCGTGAAAGGTGGACCCTAGAATGCTATTTTAAGAGGAAGACCATTCCCCTCCCCCAATAATGTTTTAGTGAACGGCAATAATATCACAACATTGGTTTCCATCCATTCTTTCTCCTTAAAAAAAAAATAAATAAATAAAAAATCATGAAACAAAGGGGAATGAGTACTCACTCATGTCTTCCCCTGCGGACCCTAAGGGGGCACGAGGTCCGACCTCGCGTACTAACCCCGACGGAGGACGCACCCTAAGGGGGCACGAGGGCCGACCTCGCGTACTAACCCCGACGGAAGAGCCCGGGGGCACAGTCCGAAAGGACTGGGCCCGAGCGGCTAGCGCGCACCCTAAGGGGGCACGAGGACCAACCTCGCGTACAAACCCCGACGGAGGAGCCCAGTGGTTTGGTCCGACATGATTAGGCTCGAGCGGTTAGGCGCACCCTAAGGGGGCACGAGGTCCGACCCCGCGTACCAACCCCGACGGAAGAGCCCGGTGGCGTAGTCCGGAAGGACTTAGCCCAAGCGGCTGACGCACCCTAAGGGGGCACGAGGTCCGACCTCGCGTACCAACCCCGACGGGGAGTCCGATGGCGTAGTCTCGTAGGACTATGTTCTGAGACTAACACTAGGCAAAAAAAAAAAAAAAAAAAAAAAAAGAAAAGCCTACCACACCCCGACAGCGTCGGGGCGCAACAGGGCACCGTCCCAGGCCGAGGTACGTCCAGATGGACCTCGGCCCATGGCCCCCCGACCATGCACCTCGGCACACTGCCGGGGTGCACCATGCTGCATGCACCACGGCAGTCGCCAAAGTCCGACACCTCGGCCAGTACCGAGGTCTAGTGCCTCGGTGCAATCCGAGGTTGAGAGCCCCGGCACCGACCGGGCGCACAAAAAAAAAATAAAAAAAAAAATAAACACAGGAGTAAAAGTCAAATATAAGTCCCATAATAAAGATCCAACGTTCGAAGCGTAGCAAAATAAAGTAGGAAGAGTCATCAAAGGAAATAAACAACAAAAGAGGGCAAGGATCCACATCCAAAGTCTAGGCCCGGATACACAAAATAGGGAATAACCTAAAACAAGCACAATCAGGGCTGCTCATCCGAACCCAGCGCGATGGCAAGTGGCAGCTCGGTCGACGGCGCAACGGCGACAGTCACTCCCTCGGCCCGCTCATTCAGGTCGGGGACGTGAACGCTCAGTAAAGTGGGTGAAATAACTCCCGAGGAGGCCACCAACTCCACAGGCTCGTCGGCGCGATCATGGGGTGATAGTGAGAAGCCCGCCGCAGGGGTCGCTGGCTCGGGGTTCTCCATCTCGGCCGGCAGCTTGAGGATGACCGGGTCGAAGGCATCTCCTTTCTGACGAAGGGCGGTGTAGATCTCCTGCTGCATAGCATACCGGCCCACCTGGAAGGCCATAGCACTCTCCTCCGCAATCGTCTCCTTCCCAGCGTCACTAGCTAGCCACGAGGTGACTATGTCGCCGCTGCGCCCACGGACATACTCCTCGGCATCGCGCTCGAACTCATCAGACTTCTTGTAGGCGAGGATGACCTGTCCAAGCTCCTCCGCATACCTCTTCTGCTCCGCCTCCAAGGCCTTCTGGGACTCGGCGTCACGCCTGACCGCCTCATCGGCCCGCCTGGTCTCGGCCTCCAAAGCTCGCACCAGCTCGCGAGCGCGACCCTGCTCATCCTCGATAAGGGCCACGGTGGACACGGCCCAACCCTGAGAAGAGGCACAATCATGACAAAGCAACATCGAGGACTAAGTGCAATAAAGGAAGTCACAAGCAAGAATACATACCTCGATGGTACGGAGGGCCTCTCGAACGATAGCGGGCAAGCTCCGCGTCGTGTGCTCGGCAGGCGGCAGCGGGGGCGGTACAGCTGGCGGTACAGGGGGACGACTCGCCTGCGGCCGCGTCCCTCCCGGTGGCGGCGCACCAGGCTCAGAAGGGGGGGCGCCAGACTTCGCGGTAACCTTCTGTCTCTTCGCAATAGGGCCACGCGCCACGACGCGCTCAAGGCGCTCATGGAACGAAGACATGATGGGAGATCTCGCTGCAAAAGGAGACGAGCAAGGGTTAATCCATAAGCCATATGTACAAACGATGGTCTAGCAAAGGAAGGGGAACAAACCACGAGTAGAGGCACGCGGTGGGCCGACAGTGGACCCGGAGGACCTGGGCTCGGCAAAAACCTCGCCCGAAGACCCCGAGGATCCCGGGGACTGCTCTGGCGGCTCATCGTCGGATAACTCGATCAAGGGACGCGCGTCCGACTGGGGTGTACGCAGACGGCGCGGGCGAATACGAGGCGGTAGCGGCCCATCCGACACAAAGCCCAGGCTACGCATGTTCTCCGGCGTAATCATCTCGCCAATGACAATCTCTCCCCGATCGCCCCGGAAGGCATGGACGTCCCGGGCTAAGGCGGCCGTCTAGAGCGGGGTCCTGTGGCGCACAAACCTGTTGTTCCAAGATAGGAACGGCCGACGATCGCCGACCGAGATGAAGACAAAGTGCGGTTTCCAATCCCTGTTGGTCTGATTGAAGTCATGGAACGTCTTCATACGCGCCCGGGCCGCTATACCCACGAACCCCTTACTGGCCTGGCCGGAGGACGAAGTGACTTGAAACAAACTCTGGAAGAGATCCAGGTAGGGCTTGACACGAATGGTGTGGCAGCGAAGCAAGAAGGCAAGAAGTAGGTAATGGGCATTCGGCACCAACTGCCCGGGTGCAATGCCGTAATGGTTAAGAAAGGATTCGACGAAGGCATGAATAGGGAAGCGAAAACCGAGGTACAGGGACTGCACGTGAACCCCGAAGAAGAGGGGTGTCGGAGGCTCGGTGACATTCCCCGACAGGGAAGGCAGGCGTACCTCGCCCGCAGACCCAACATAGCGTTCGGCCTCCTCAAACTCCTGCACGGAGGTCCGAGCCAAAGTCGAGGTCGCGACGAGTGTCTCCAGAGGGGTGTACTGGACAGGATCCTCGTACGGGACCGCAAAAGGGTCCTCCATGACGGGAGTATGGGCGTCCAACGGACCCTCGTATGGCATGGTGACCTCCCCAGAGGAGGAATGAGCGGGAAAAGGAGTGGGGGGGTCGCTGGTTTCGTCCATGGGAAGGATGTGAGTGTCTACGGAGTCCAAAAAATCGTCCAAGGAACCGGAAGAAGTGTACATGCACCAACTAAACCTACGAGATAAAAGAGAAGGGGTTTATATAGGAGAGAAGGAGATGAAAAGAGGGGGAGTTTTGAAATTCAAAATGCAAAAAAAGGGGGGGAAAGGTGAAGAGATGGATGTGATTGGTTGACTTGGAGGAGATGATCAAAACCTAGGAGGACTCTACTGTGTATGTGTCCTAACAGATGAAGGAGTCGTATTCCGGATGGAGTTTTTCATCATTATCGCGAGAAGTACACCTGGACGGCACCAATAACGCAGGGACGCGGGCGTCTCGGGGTCGGCATTTTGTTAGGTCGGCCAGAGCATCTACTCTCCTTCACTGACGATTACTCGCAGCTCGGAGAGTGGGGGACTGATGACGGATATATTAGGAACCGACCCGCACCGACCCGAGGGCGCGGACAAGAACGGGTCCCGGGGCGGCGCCACGTACCCGCCCCGGACGGGGCCTCGCCACATGGCCCCCGCACGGGCCACGTCGGAGGCCGGGCCGGCCTCTCCAGGAGGCCGGGCCGACCTCCAAATGGGGTCGGCCTGGCCCCACAGCACGGCCCGGGCGCGGTCAACTCGGATCTAACCACCCCCCGCTTTAAGGGGTGGCGGTTAGGGGCGGGGGTTGTATAAAAACCCCCCACCTTGTCTAGTTAGGACACGATCTACATTTCCTACATACTTTGTCCTAAAATACTACTGCAATAGCCAATTCTACGGCATTTAATACAATCTACAGTCTCATGGCCTTTACTATATCATTCGTATCATTTATTTATTATTCGTATCCTTATTCGGGTTAGTTAAGTCGGACCCCCGGTTTAATTAAATCCATCAAAGATATATTTTATAATATATAAACTTTGTATGTTATTATTTTTTGTTACACACATTTTATATATTAAAATCAATCATTTTTTTAAATGTTAAACAAATCAACATTGTTTGAGTTTTGCTATTATCAACAATTATTTTATTTTCATATATATATATATATATATATATATATATATATATATATATATATATATATATATATATATATATATATATATATATATATATATTTTGTCCGTGCATCGCACGGGTGGATAACTAGTATATAATAATAATAATAATAATAATAATAATAATAATAATAAAATACTATTATTTTTATTATTATTATTAGTAGCAATTTTCATTTTTCATTTGTATAACGGATTCATTGTTCTGAGGAGATTTCTGAACAGAAAATAAAAGCTGCTTTGGAGATTTTCACGGACAAAATAGCGAATGCCACTCTCAGATGATATGACTTGATCTAGGTAGTAGGCAATGACTGAAAACGCCAACCATTCCGTGATTGCGATAATTAGAACCTCTCGCATTACATTTGTCCTATAACGTAACTCGGATATTTTCAGTGGAACGCTTGGAATCACTGGTAAAATCTATTGTGCAGCTAACAATGGTCTCCTCATCGTCAGATCCCACGGACGATGGCAGTGTTGGGGTCTCAGAGACGAGACGAAGCCGCCAAAGATCGATCGCATGGTGATAGAGAACGGAGAGAGGGAGGCGATGATGAGCGGAGATCAGAACAGCCAACCTTGCCCAGGCCAGCAGTCTTACCCGCATCGGCATGGGTGTGTTCATACCCTTTAAGCGCCTTGAATCACTGGTAGCAACACCCTTCTCCATCCTTTACCTTTTTTATCACTCTTTTCCGGGGAGAGCCTTCTCCTTCAAATCTGTATTAAAGGATCGTCTTCTACTTCTTGTAAGAAACCAACACATACTCAGGGTTCAAAATCATCCAAGCCGTCAGGAAAGGCGATTCAATCCATAAAGTTCAATCTTGAGAGATGTATGTTCTTTAAACTTTGTGGATATGTTGGCTTAGAAGATGTAGTTGTTGCAGACCCCAAACGTGTAAATTATGGATCCCAAGGTGGTCGAATCTTAATCTTTCGCAACGAATTATATATATATATATATATATAATTAATTAATTAATTAATTAATTTGTAAAAAAAAAAAAAGAATACATTTAGCTTGATGAAGAATTGCAATTTGATGCAATGGCGGAAGTGATGCGATGACATAGAGAAAGAGAGAGAAATAAGCATAAAAGTTTAGGTTAAAAAAGGGGTAAAAAAGAAAATAAAAAAATATAATAAAAAAAAACTATTCCTAAGAGTTTAGAGATAGGTTAATATCAGGGAGAGGCCAGTAATAGCTATTCCCTCTGTAGAAGGAATGGGTCATTGACAGGAACAATGTTCATGGGAATACAAATGTTCACCAAACTGAATTTTGAAGGTCTTTTTTACGTGGATGGAGGGGGCGTGGTGGAGGACTTGCTCTTCTCTGGAGATATAAAAACGTGGCAAACCTTATTAGTTTTTCAAAAAACCACATCGACGTTCAAGTACGGCTGCCTGGCAGCAATGCTTGGAGGTTGACGGGTTTCTATGGTTTCCCGGAGAGAGAGAATCATCAACGCTCCTGGGATCTTTTGCGTTTTCTTAGCCGTAAGTCTGATCTCCCTTGGTTGGTGGCGGGGGATTTCAATGATATTTTGTCCCCAAATGAGAAACGCGGCCAACACCCGCATCCCACTGCCTTGATAGATGTTTTTACTCGTGCCTTAGATGATTGTCGACTCTTTGACCTGGGTTTGAAAGGGAGACAGTTCACTTGGGAACGTGGACAGGGGACAGAGCACTAGGTGGAGGAAAAGCTTGATAGGGCTGTAGCAGGAGCGGACTGGAGGGTTATGTTTGATCGGGCAGAGGTTCGTAACTATGAGGTTTTGACATCCGATCATACTGCGATTTTTGTGGAACTTGAGGGCCCTAGGATGGGCGGCAAAGAAGGAATTTTATGTTTGAAAATGCTTGGCTCCAAGATTCTGGTTGTAAAGATGTGGTTCTAAACGCTTGGAATGCTACAATTGGTGATGTTCTACCTGGCCGTTTAGATCACTGGTGGTGCTCACTGAAACTTTGGGGAGGCAGTCTAGTGCAGTGTATTGATAAGGAAATAAGTCAACTGCAATGGAGCTTAAATCTTCTTCGTGAGAGACGTGATAGCCATGGATTAACATTGTTCGGGGAAATGAATATCAAATTGAATGGCTTGTATGATCAGCAGAACATTATTTGGCGACAAAGGGCAAAGCAATTTGGTTATCTAGTGGAGATAGAAACACTAAGTACTTCCATCTCTACGCATCCGCACGGAAAAGGAAGAACAATATTGCTAGACTAAAAACTGAAATGGGAGACTGGCTTGAAGGGAATGCTCTGTTGGGACTGGTCAATGATTACTATACTGATATTTTACTACGAGAGGAGAAACAGACTGCTCACCTTTGGATGGTCTCGTTAACAGAATTTCGCCCCAACGATAACGAGCAGCTCTTAAGACCCTTTTCGTTGGAAGACGTCAAGGATGCCCTTTTTTCTATGGCCCCTGATAAATTCCAGGACCAGATGGTTTTAGTCCCGCTTTTTTTCAACATTTTTGGAGCGAGATAGGGGATGATGTGGCTCGGTTATTCTTGGTTATTTAAATGGACAGAATTGGCCTACGGGGATGAAACGATGCTCATGTAACTTTGATTCCTAAGAAGTCCACACCAGTCTATATGGGGGATCTCCGACCAATTGCGCTCTGCAATGTGACCTATAAGATATTATCAAAAATGTTGGCTAATAGACTCAAAGAAGTCCTGAATGGGGTTATATCTGCCGAACAGAGTGCTTTCTTGCATGGCCGGCTTATAACCGATAATGTATTTATTGCCTCGGAGGTTTATTCACTACTTACACCGGAAAAGACAAGGAAACACTGGTTGGTGTGCACTGAAGCTTGATATGGCCAAAGCTTATGATAAGATGGAATGGGGTTTTCTAAGGCAGATTATGTTACATATGGGCTTTGCAGACCAGTGGGTTGAAATTGTTATGAAATGTGTCACAACCGTGCGCTATAGGGTGGGTTTAAATGGCCATCAAACTGATCACATCCTACCATCCCGAGGTCTACGTCAAGGTGACCCTTTATCACCATACTTATTCATCTTTTTGTGCAGAAGGGTTGGGTACTTATTGGGGAAGGCAGTTCATAATCGAGAGATTTCCCCGTGTGTGGTGGCGCGTGGTGCTCCCGGAGTGTCTCATCTTTCTTCGCCGACGACAGCCCCTTTTTTCAAAGCAACATCTTCTGAGGCTATTAGTGTGAAAGGATGCCTCACGGCATATGAGGCAATGTCTGG
>NW_017618915.1:0-2500 GCF_001879475.1 Ipomoea nil | reverse complement strand
GTTGGTGCCTAAGTTGCGGACATCATGCGGCAACGTTGGTGCCTAAGTTGCGGACTCATGCGCAACGTTGGTGCCTAAGTTGCGGACTCATGCGGTACGAGGGTGCCGAGGTTGCGGAATTATGCGGTACGAGGGTGCGAGGTTGCGGATATGCGGACGAGGGTGCCGAAGTTGCGGAAAGTTGCGGTACGAGGGTGCCCAAGTTGCGGAAAGTTGCGGTACGAGGGTGCCCGAAGTTGCGGAATTAGTTGCGGTACGAGGGTGCCCAGTTGCGGAAAGTTGCGGTACGAGGGTGCCCAAGTTGCGGAAAGTTGCGGTACGAGGTGCCCAAGTTGCGGTACGAGGGTGCCCAAGTTGCGGAAAGTTGCGGTACGAGGGTGCCCAAGTTGCGGAAAGTTGCGGTACGAGGGTGCCCAAGTTGCGGAAAGTTGCGGTACGAGGGTGCCCAAGTTGCGGAAAGTTGCGGTACGAGGGTGCCCAAGTTGCGGAAAGTTGCGGTACGAGAGTGCCCAAGTTGCGGAAAGTTGCGGTACGAGAGTGCCCAAGTTGCGGAAAGTTGCGGTACGAGAGTGCCAAGGTTGCGGACCTTAAGTTGCGGTACGAGAGGTGCCGAGGTTGCGGACTTAAGTTGCGGTACGAGGGTGCCCAAGGTTGCGGACTTATGCGGAACGAGGGTGCCGAGGTTGCCCGGACTTATGCGGTACGAGGGTGCCGAGGTTGCGGACTTATGCGGTACGAGGGTGCCGAGGTTGCGGACTTATGCGGTACGAGGGTGCCGAGGTTGCGGAAAGTTGCGGTACGGGTGTGCCGAGGTTGCGGAAAGTTGCGGTACGGGTGTGCCGAGGTTGCGGAAAGTTGCGGTACGGGTGTGCCGAGGTTGCGGAAAGTTGCGGTACGGGTGGTGCCGAGGTTGCGGAAAGTTGCGGTACGGGGGTGCCGAGGTTGCGGAAAGTTGCGGTACGGAAAGTCGGTACGGGTGCCGACGTTGCGGAAAATTGCGGTACGGGTGGGGCCGACGTTGCGGAAAATTGCGGTACGGGGGTGCCGAGGTTGCGGAAAGTTGCGGTACGGGTGGGCCGAGGTTGCGGAAAGTTGCGGTACGGGTGGGCCGAGGTTGCGGAAAATTGCGGTACGGGGGTGCCGAGGTTGCGGAAAGTTGCGGTACGAGGGTGCCCAAGTTGCGGACTTATGCGGTACGAGGAGTGCCCCAAGTTGCGGAAAATTGCGGTACGGGGGGTGCCGAGGTTGCGGACTTATGCGGAACGGGTGTGCCGAGGTTGCGGAAAGTTGCGGTACGGGTGGTGCTGAGGTTGCGGAAAGTTGCGGTACGAGGGTGCCGAGGTTGCGGAAAGTTGCGGTACGAGGGTGCCGAGGTTGCGGAAAGTTGCGGTACGAGGGTGCCCAAGTTGCGGACTTATGCGGAACGGGGGTGCCGAGGTTGCGGACTTATGCGGAACGAGGGTGCCGAGGTTGCGGACTTATGCGGAACGAGGGCGCCCAAATTGCGCACAGTTGCGGACGGATGCGGAAAATATCACGCAACAGAGGTTTACCCGCCTGCCACCCCAGTACTTTTACGACGGTTCTGTGTTATGCCTTGGCCTATGTCGTTTTACGTCGTTCTCGTGCCAAAATGGCATATACATTTGTTTTAGAGCTTATTGTACTATTTAATTAGTGAGGCAAACGATATGCCATATATTCCTCTCACATTCCCAACAATCCCAAGTACTTGGCTAAGTCAGACAAGGAACTTTGCGGACAGCTGGGCATAAATTTGGACATCGTCGTTTTCAATGAAATAATCATCCAAACGCTTTGAAATTTACCAAGCATTGTTAAAATGCTCTAAACTAAAGGACCATGCAATAACATTTGAAAAAAAATGCACGGAACCACCCGAAATGACCGTGTGATTTACGGGACAAACCGTGTCTACTGCTGTCACTGGGGTTTTTTTTTTTTAACTACTATAGGGGGGGTATGGTAGTTGAGGTGCCGGTCGACTTTTTTCGGAACGTGTTGGGACGGGCCCCCCTCGTCCCGTAGGCCTCGTACGAGTGTTCCCGCCGCTCGTACGTATTATTGGGGACCGGCATAGACCCATCGGAGTCGCAAGGCGGGGCGGCGCACCGGACGGAGACGGACATGCAAAAAAACATCATTGGCACGTGAATTCGGTCAATCGAGCAAACGTGAATCTGCAATATACCGTCAGTAGGTTGTGAGTTGCCGAGGCACGTGTCCAATCGTCTAGTAAGCTGTTCGTTAACGAATTACGGTGCGCCGTAGGGGCGGAGGGCGGCGTTCGCAATGAACCCGCCCAGCGTAGCGCAGTGCAGCGTACGTGTCGTCGGGCGTGGGGGTTGACCGACCTCGCAAGAGGATAGAAATATTGTATTGCTCGAGGCCTTTCATTCCTCGAGGGCTTCCTCCACAGCACTCGTTCGACGACACGTCCGGATCTGACCGAGACGGACATGCAAAAAACGGCCGTGGA
>NW_017618914.1:20000-22761 GCF_001879475.1 Ipomoea nil | reverse complement strand
CAACACAGGAAACCGTCGTGCGACCAAGGCCTTGCGCCCTTGTGTCGTCTTGTATGAAGAGGCGTGCTTGGCAGGACGTCGCTGCTCGAGCAGGGATCCAACCTGACCGCACACGCCGATAACCACTCACGCACCGTCTCGCGTCGCAAAAAACGCCCCAATCGCTTAGCGAGGATCGATAGGAACCGGCCCGGACGAATCCGTGCACGAGTCCCCACCGATGCTGGCCGTCACGGCAGGAACGCCCGCGTCGATAGGTACGAAAGGTAACCCTTGAATTCCCATCTCGCCGCTCACATTGGTTGTGAGTCCGTCTCGCCATCGGGTGAGGTGGAGGAAGCCCTCGAGGAGTGGAATCCCTCGATCAATGCAATACCATACCTCTTGCGAGGTGGGTCAGCCCCCACGTCCGTCCGGAGCACAATCATCCTCTAACGAACAGCTTACTAGACGTTGGAAACGGGTCTCGTAACTCACAACCTACTACGGTATGTTGCAGATTCACGGTTGCTCGATTGACCGACAACCCCGCGCCAACGACGTTTTTTGCATGTCCGTCTCCCTCAGTGCCCCGCGTCGATAGTTACGAAAGTAACTACCGAATTTCCATCTCGCCGTACGCATTGGTTGTGAGTCCGTCGCGCCATCGGGTGGAGGAAGACCTCGAGGAGTGAAAGTCCTCGATCAATACAACACCATACCTCTTGCGAGGTGGGTCAGCCCCCAAGTCCGACGCTAAGACAACGCCCGTTGCGCTTGGGCAGATTCGTAGCGAGCGCACAATCATCCTTTAACGGACAGCTTACTAGACGGGTGGACACTGGTGTCGGTAACTTACAAGCTACTGACGGTATATTGCAGATTCACGGTTGTTTTTTTGCCCAACTTGTTCCACGGCCGTTTTTTGCATGTCCGTCTCGGTCAGATCCGGACGTGTCGTCGAACGAGTGCTGTGAGGAAGCCCTCGAGGAATGAAAGGCCTCGAGCAATACAATATTTCTATCCTCTTGCGAGGTCGGTCAACCCCACGCCCGACGACACGTACGCTGCACTGCGCTACGCTGGCGGTTCATTGCGAACGCCCGCCCTCCGCCCCTACGGCGCACCGTAATTCGTTAACGAACAGCTACTAGACGATTGGACACGTGCCTCGGCAACTCACAACCTACTGACGGTATATTGCAGATTCACGTTTGCTCGATTGACCGAATTCACGTGCCAATGATGTTTTTTGCATGTCCGTCTCCGTCCGGTGCGCCGCCCCGCCTTGCGACTCCGATGGTCTATGCCGGTCCCCAATAATACGTACGAGCGGCGGGAACACTCGTACGAGGCCTACGGGACGAGGGGCCCGTCCCAACACGTTCCGAAAAAAGTCGACCGGCACCTCAACTACCATACCCCCCCTATAGTAGTTAAAAAAAAAAAAAACCCCAGTGACAGCAGTAGACACGGTTTGTCCCGTAAATCACACGGTCATTTCGGGTGGTTCCGTGCATTTTTTTTCAAATGTTATTGCATGGTCCTTTAGTTTAGAGCATTTTAACAATGCTTGGTAAATTTCAAAGCGTTTGGATGATTATTTCATTGAAAACGACGATGTCCAAATTATGCCCAGCTGTCCGCAAAGTTCCTTGTCTGACTTAGCCAAGTACTTGGGATTGTTGGGAATGTGAGAGGAATATATGGCATATCGTTTGCCTCACTAATTAAATAGTACAATAAGCTCTAAAACAAATGTATATGCCATTTTGGCACGAGAACGACGTAAAACGACATAGGCCAAGCATAACACAGAACCGTCGTAAAAGTACTGGGGTGGCAGGCGGGTAAACCTCTGTTGCGTGATATTTTCCGCATCCGTCCGCAACTGTGCGCAATTTGGGCGCCCTCGTTCCGCATAAGTCCGCAACCTCGGCACCCTCGTTCCGCATAAGTCCGCAACCTCGGCACCCCCGTTCCGCATAAGTCCGCAACTTGGGCACCCTCGTACCGCAACTTTCCGCAACCTCGGCACCCTCGTACCGCAACTTTCCGCAACCTCGGCACCCTCGTACCGCAACTTTCCGCAACCTCAGCACACCCGTACCGCAACTTTCCGCAACCTCGGCACACCCGTTCCGCATAAGTCCGCAACCTCGGCACCCCCGTACCGCAATTTTCCGCAACTTGGCACTCTCGTACCGCATAATGTCCGCAACTTGGCACCCTCGTACCGCAACTTTCCGCAACCTCGGCACCCCGTACCGCAATTTTCCGCAACCTCGGCCCACCCGTACCGCAACTTTCCGCAACCTCGGCCCACCCGTACCGCAACTTTCCGCAACCTCGGCACCCCCGTACCGCAATTTTCCGCAACGTCGGCCCACCCGTACCGCAATTTTCCGCAACGTCGGCCCACCCGTACCGCAACTTTCCGCAACCTCGGCACCCCCGTACCGCAACTTTCCGCAACCTCGGCACCCCCGTACCGCAACTTTCCGCAACCTCGGCACCACCCGTACCGCAACTTTCCGCAACCTCGGCACACCCGTACCGCAACTTTCCGCAACCTCGGCACACCCGTACCGCAACTTTCCGCAACCTCGCACCCCGTACCGCAATCCGCCCTCCACCCTCGTACCGCATAAGTCCGCAACCTCGGCACCCTCGTACCGCATAAGTCCGCAACCTCGGCACCCTCGTACCGCATAAGTCCGCAACCTCGGCACCCTCGTACCGCATAAGTCCGCAACCTCGGCACCCTCGTACCGCATAAGTC
>NW_017618914.1:7500-10000 GCF_001879475.1 Ipomoea nil | reverse complement strand
ATGTTTTTTTGCATGTCCGTCTCCGTCCTGTGGTGCGCCGCCCCGCCTTCCGACTCCGATGGGTCTATGCCGGTCCCCAAAAATACGTATGAGCGGCGGGAACACTCATACGAGGCCTACAGGACGAGGGGGGCCCGTCCCAACACGTTCCGAAAAAAGTCGACCGGCACCTCAACTACCATACCCCCCCCTATAGTAGTTAAAAAAAAAAAAACCCCCAGTGACAGCAGTAGACACGGTTTGTCCCGTAAATCACACGGTCATTTCGGGTGGTTCCGTGCATTTTTTTTCAAATGTTATTGCATGGTCCTTTAGTTTAGAGCATTTTAACAATGCTTGGTAAATTTCAAAGCGTTTGGATGATTATTTCATTGAAAACGACGATGTCCAAATTTATGCCCAGCTGTCCGCAAAGTTCCTTGTCTGACTTAGCCAAGTACTTGGGATTGTTGGGAATGTGAGAGGAATATATGGCATTTCGTTTGCCTCACTAATTAAGTAGTACAATAAGCTCTAAAACAAATGTATATGCCATTTTGGCACCGAGAACGACGTAAAACGACATAGGCCAAGGCATAACACAGAACCGTCGTAAAAGTACTGGGGGTGGCTGGCGGGTGAACCTCTGTTGCGTGATATTTTCCGCATCCGTCCGCAACTGTGCGCAATTTGGGCGCCCTCGTACCGCATAAGTCCGCAACCTCGGCACCCCCGTACCGCAACTTTCCGCAACCTCGGCCACCCCGTTTCGCAACTTTCCGCAACCTCGGCACACCCGTACCGCAACTTTCCGCAACCTCGGCACCCCCGTACCGCAACTTTCCGCAACCTCGGCACACCCGTACCGCAACTTTCCGCAACCTCGGCGCCCTCGTACCGCATAAGTCCGCAACCTCGGCACACCCGTACCGCAACTTTCCGCAACCTCGGCACACCCGTACCGCAACTTTCCGCAACCTCGGCACCCCCGTACCGCAACTTTCCGCAACCTCGGCACCCCCGTACCGCAACTTTCCGCAACCTCGGCACCCCCGTACCGCAACTTTCCGCAACCTCGGCACACCCGTACCGCAACTTTCCGCAACCTCGGCCACCCCGTTCCGCAACTTTCCGCAACCTCGGCACCCCCGTACCGCATAAGTCCGCAACTTGGGCACCCTCGTACCGCAACTTTCCGCAACTTGGGCACCCTCGTACCGCAACTTTCCGCAACTTGGGCACCCTCGTACCGCAACTTTCCGCAACTTGGGCACCCTCGTACCGCATAATTCCGCAACCTCGGCACCCCCGTTCCGCATAAGTCCGCAACTTGGGCACCCTCGTACCGCATAATTCCGCAACCTCGTTTCCCCCGTTCCGCATAAGTCCGCAACTTGGGCACCCTCGTACCGCAACTTTCCGCAACTTGGGCACTCTCGTACCGCAACTTTCCGCAACTTGGGCACTCTCGTACCGCAACTTGGGCACCCTCGTACCGCATAATGCCGCAACCTCGGCACCCTCGTTCCGCATAAGTCCGCAACTTGGGCACCCTCGTACCGCATAAGTCCGCAACCTCGGCACCCTCGTTCCGCATAAGTCCGCAACTTGGGCACCGCATAAGTCCGCAACCTCGGCACCCTCGTACCGCATAATTCCGCAACTAAAGCACCCTCGTACCGCATAAGTCCGCAACCTCGGCACCCTCGTACCGCATAATTCCGCAACTTGGGCACCCTCGTACCGCATAAGTCCGCAACCTCGGCACCCTCGTACCGCATAATTCCGTAACCTCCGGCACCCTCGTTCCGCATAAGTCCGCAACTTGGGCACCCTCGTTCCGCACAAGTCCCGCAACTTGGGCACCCTCGTACCGCATAATGCCGCAACCTCGGCACCCTCGTTCCGCATAAGTCCGCAACTTGGGCACCCTCGTACCGCATAAGTCCGCAACCTCGGCACCCTCGTACCGCATAATTCCGCAACTTGGCACCCTCGTACCGCATAAGTCCGCAACCTCGGCACCCTCGTACCGCATAATTCCGCAACTTGGGCACCCTCGTACCGCATAAGTCCGCAACCTCGGCACCCTCGTACCGCATAATTCCGCAACTTGGGCACCCTCGTACCGCATAAGTCCGCAACCTCGGCACCCTCGTACCGCATAATTCCGTAACCTCGGCACCCTCGTTCCGCATAAGTCCGCAACTTGGGCACCCTCGTTCCGCACAAGTCCGCAACTTGGGTACACTCGTACCGCATAATTCCGCAACCTCGGCACCCTTGTTCCGCATAAGTCCGCAACTTAGGCACCCTCGTACCGCATGAGTCCGCAACTTAGGCACCCTCGTACCGCATGAGTCCGCAACTTAGGCACCCTCGTACCGCATGAGTCCGCAACTTAGGCACCCTCGTACCGCATGAGTCCGCAACTTAGGCACCCTCGTACCGCATGACGCACCCTCGTACCGCATGAGTCCGCAACTTAGGCACCCTCGTTCCGCATGAGTCCGCAACTTAG